>NW_018403494.1:99115-110561 GCF_002113885.1 Mizuhopecten yessoensis | reverse complement strand
TATCTTAGTAAGTACTGCGCACGTTACGGAGACAGTGCTCGTATATCTTAGTAAGTACTGCGCACGTTACGGAGGCAGTGCTCGTATATCTTAGTAAGTACTGCGCACGTTACGGAGGCAGTGCTCGTGTATCTTAGTAAGTACTGTGCACGTTACGGAGACAGTGCTCGTATATCTTGGTAAGTACTGCGCACGTTACGGAGGCAGTGCTCGTGTATCTTAGTAACCCCAGTTAGCGAACATTTGAAAGACAAGCGGAAACAAATGTCCAGTCCGCGGTCTCCCGATATAGTAGAAAACAAGCGTCCCGACTTGGGATCGACTGCCAATTATGAATCGCTGTTTTCGCCGGAATTCATGCATGCTTTCGCCCAGATGCTGGCCCCAACCATAGCAACAATGGTCTCTAATTTAATTGAACAGTCGCTAACTCACACCATCCAGCCCCTCATACAAAGTGCTGTGAATACTGCCATTCACATCGATAACCAACTAAGCGGTATTATCACCAAACATGTTAATGCGGAGGTAACTCCTCTTATCGAAGTTATAAAACTCAAGCATCAGAGTTGAAAGAACTCAAAACGGAGATAGGCGAACTCCAAACGGCATTAGAAGACCAGCAGCAGTACTCCAGACGTACCGCTCTGAAGTATCATAATGTCCCTATCCCCGGGGGAGATGTTTCGTCCTTTGACACTCATGATGCAGTCGTCAACATTGCCCCATCAATCAAAGCCAAAATTACTCGCGACGATTTGTCCAGGTCCCATATTCTTGGAGGAGTAAGGAACGGTACGACTACGATCATCGCGCGTTTCGTCCGATATACTGACCGGCATAAGGTCTTTCGGAACAAAAAATATTGTAAACATCTCGCAGACAAAATCTTCATAACGGTAAACTTAACCAAACCCAGATGAGCCCTTGTCGGCCGGCTCAACAAACTGCGACAGGACAGCTACATAAATTCCCTATGGACGATGGTTGGACGATTTTTTTTTTACAAAACTGGCGAAACTACAGATAAAATTCTTATCAAGTCGGAGGCATGTGTGCGATCACTCGAGGAAAGAAGTATCGCCCACGTTCAGTCATTTTGATTGTTGTGAACATATCAAGCTGCACTTGTGTTAAAACACTGAATCAGTACAAAGCCTGCATCAAACATCGCTGCTATGATGCGATATTGATACGGTCTCCATCAAGTGTCTTCAATCTATGTTAATTAATGCATAATCGTAAAACTTGCGCTGATATGCTTCTTTTGAATGCTGGTGCGTTTTATTTACATACAAACCGCCCGAATGTCAGAATACCTGCCGGTATGCTTCCGCTGATCCTCGATGTTCAGGGGTTACGCTCAATTTCGCTGCGTAGAGAGCGAAGGTGGGTGTACCCCCCGGATATCGAGGACGGTGTCTGCTGTATTTAGATAATTGATGTAAATGCATGTTTTTGTTTTGTTTTAGTGGTCGGCCTGTTTTATTTATTTTATTGCTTATTTGTTTGGATATACTTAAATTCCTAGCTATATAGTCTATTAATATAAATAAGTAGATGTCTCATCGCTTCAGAACTGGGCAAATCCATTTTCTGATATGCTTACTTGTTGTAAAAACATCAAGGTGTACCCCGGTGCATATCGGTCAATTATACAACACTCGAACGTCGTTGAAGATATGCTAACGGTACTTCGGTAACACACGCGTTCACGCGTACATTTGTACGTCAGCCCATATTCAGCCAATATATGAACGCATTCTGTCCCACATGTACGCACCATTATATCTAGGTTGGATTTTCTGAACCCACGTATAAGATATATGTCTAAAAACAATATACGTATTTTTATTTTTATTTTTTTATTTTGCACTTGTTTGAAAACTGCCCTGACCTCTAATCATGATTCGAATGTGTCCAAGCCTGCTTGATTATTTATTTTGGCATTGTCACTATATAGACTCTTTGAAAGCTGTGTCGTTGAGGGGATTTAATAACCATGCATCACGAGACACAATTCTTAACGTATTAATACAACACTGACCGGAACTACAATATCCAATATAAATAAACATGACGGCTGCTGAAATATCGCTGGGCATTGTGAGATTTGACAATGTCATTGTAAATTTATGTGCAAAATAAAAAATAAAATGAAAAACACTTTTATTACAACGAAAACAAGACCAAGGTCTGCAATATCGTACAAAATGCATATCGGTTGAAATAACCAATGCCGGCAATCNCACTATTATAACGTCTTCTTTAAGGAGTGAACAAAGACACTTCAGTAAAGCAATACTATAATAGCATTGAGACATCTATAAAAAGTATTTAATGTTGTGCTGTTTCATCCCCCGAAATGCTACCGTTTCCTAAACACATCAATTCCTGGTAATAATTGGGTGGGAAATATCTATCTATCTGACTTTTCTATCTTACTGAGACAGCAGAGTAGCGTTAAAGTGATAAGGTATATTATCCAGATTACGTCGTGGTCATACTCATTGTGGTCTAGACAACTACAGCAGTGTTTCCTGACTACTGTCATGTAAGCTTCATGTGGCCATGTTCATTTGTATCCCTCGGAAATACTTTAGACTGTTTCGACAACATAAAAGCGACGGCAATGACACACAGATACGCTTGTGTAATATGTATTGTATATCTACATAGCAACACCCATTCCATATAGCGCAGAAATTAAAAAAAAATGCAGATAATTTAATTTATCTATTTTTATGTCGTTTCAACATTTGGCCTATTTCTTAACCCAGTGTGTTTACATTAATTGCAAATAATCAGTAAGCTACAACGTTAAATGGTGCCAAAATGCACATGTTTCCTTGTATTTTCACGACAGTCTTCTTGAGACAAGGTGAACATGGGTGCAAGATGTCTGAAGATGCCTTTATCTGAAGGTCAGGCTGGATGGTGGAATTATTTGATTATCAGTCCTGTTTGTAATTAAGCGTCACAGAAACGACATGTTGACATTGCAGCAAGCCTATCATTGCTTCCGTGGAGTAAGTTAATTATAATTATGTGAAAATAAGTCTTACAGAAGTCATTCATGATGGAAAATATTTGTTAACAGAATGGTAGATCCTAAATAATTAACAATGTATTTATATTATCCCGGGATCTGGTTTTCATCAGCATGGCCGTGTCATGGAGGCATTTGGAACGGTTTCTGCCGTTTGAATCCAGACATATATCAGTCATTCCTTGTGCGTTTTTATTAGAGATACGACCAACCGTAACTTTATGCAGGCCATTGAAATGTAGGATGTGAGATTTTGGTTAAAACTGATGATTTGGGAAACATCAGACGTTCGGTAACTAGCTGTAGGCGCCTTTAACAGTAGGATGTGTGATACTCATTAAATCCATTGGTTTAGGAGCAGAGGAGACAAACGACCTTACGTAAATGGATACCGGTCACTGTAACGAGAGGACGTGTGATTCATGATGACAATGACGTGTAAATCATTTATATTTAGAAAATTAAAGAAATAGCGCAATGTACATCAATGTTTATTATGGAGGAACGCAGCTGGAGCAAACACATGCCTCGTTGGTGGTTTATAGAGTTAGTTAATTCAATAATAAATTTCGTGATACATGTTCGTAGGATATTGACAAAGACTTAGTGAACCTTGACATCAGTGCCACACTCACATTACATTTTACTTACGTCTATGAGCAACGACTCAGCAAAAGAAAAAACTACGGTGCCAACGAAAGCTTAGGTTTTATTCCAGTGCTATGGTGTCTTAACCTTTATACAGATATCCTCAGATATAATGTATAGCTCGGTGTCAATACATCACGGGCTAGAACCATCCAAGTATCTATCACATTCCAATTATAGATGAGACCATCTTACACACATTTATCACTTTGAAGTAACGGAACCAGAGGCGATACCTGTAAAGGGATCCGCTACCTTAACAGCAGGAGAACCGCTCCACTGTATCAGAGCAGCCATGGCACAGCTGACGAACACCAGCATTTAGTCGTCCGTGTCCCCATAGATCACACAGGCTTAAGTACCTATATCAATGACGTTACGTCTGTTTAGCAGAAACCCATTAAGTGGTGAATGGCAAGCTAACCTAACAGGAATTCAAGGACCAATGTCAATCTTATGTTTAATGCAATTACAGTCTCGTGCATAATAAAAGAGCAAAGGCAGTTTTTTACTTCTGCTATATTCCATACATATTTATAATTTTCCAGTGATTTCTTTAGTCGATTGTTATGCTATTGAAACAAAAATTGCGTCATGAAAGAGAACTGTCTGATATTTTTCTTATAATACTGTATTGATTTTACTAATTCTTCGTTAAGACGTTTTCAAGGTAGAAAGTTAAACTTTGGATTCATTTTTTTCTCAAACATTTTGTCAAAACACGGAACAGCGTTGTGCAACACTGTGTTTTCTTTGAATAATTAAAATCGTACTCATACTCTATTCAGGTCTTTCCAATAGATAATTACTACTCAATGAAAGACATGAAAAAAGTATGAGAGACAAATTTAGTTAATACTCCTACATTAACTTGTTTTAGCATTCAGCCGCATCATCATTGAGATCAGGAATATTCACTGAAAACCTGTAGAAATGCATTAACTATCATTGGAAAAACGCTAGAGATCATTGAATAGACCTAAAAGCGAAGTGTACTCTGAATAAACCGCGAAGTGAAGCTCTAAATTATTCCTTCATGAAAACAAAAACTCGGGAATATCAACCTTTTCCTTGTCATGACTATTAGGGAAAGTCCCTAGGGGTGGGGCCTTCACCTGTGCCAATCCTAGTAGTATGATTGTATTCATTTCATCATGCGCATCAACAACTTGTATTGTCATAGGATGCAGGACCTAAAACGTTTGAACTTATGATCAAACGACCCATGTGATCGCTAAAGTAGGTCAATGTCATTTATGAGCGAATCTCAGTCACTCAGGCCAAGGTACCTATATTGATATACATGTACAAGCTTAATTACAGGACCCTGAACCTTATGGAACTTCAGAAGAAGATTGTTTTACTGTATCCCAGGTATATAATGGTCAAATATCAAGAATAATGCACGTTCCAATTTGACCCTATACAGCGCTTAAAGTTTAGCATTGATCATAACACAACACGTATGAGAAATATTACCACTACCTGTCTTCACATCATAACCAAGTACCATGGCTCAAGACCTTGTGGTTCTTCAGAAAATGATTCTTGAAATCTTTCAACATATTTGACCCCTGTGATCTTGAAAAGAGGTGTATGGGCAGGTAAGCTAATCATAATACTATACAAGACATACTAAATGTTATGACTACTTGCCGAATATCCAGCCTATAACTATTTTATTAACCGATACAAACCACGCCGTACCACATGAACTCGATTGTATTGACCTTCCTGCCGCTATTGTTGCTTGTATGATCAGAATAGACCTGATCGAGGGAAACCTGCTTTAATCTGTCATTTTTTTATTATACAGATAAAGACAGCAAATATCCTTTAAGGTCATATCTCAAGTCAAAACTTTCAAACTCTCTATTGTCAGCACTTAAGTCTCCATCGGCAACAAAGAGACTGAGAGGTCAAGGTCGAATACTAGCTCCAACCTCTCACCTTACTTGCTCAATCCACGTGGCTCGGTGACATTGGTAAGCGGTGCGATTGCCATGTGATCAGAGTATACTTTTTGATAGGTTCGTTATGACACGGAATAAAGTCAGAAGTTTTAGTTTGGTGTAATGAGATATTTACTTGGAACAAAACGTTTCTTTTGATTTAGGATAATAGCAGTTATCGCCGTTTTTCTTATAAATAAGGACAAATACACAAAGGCATGATATTGAACTATATATCTTTATGAAATTATTTTATATTGTGCAGAGGAACTATTGGGTAAAACGATAGTCTTTATTACCAATACTTGTCCCAGTGAGAGATTGGAGGTATTGTACTCTACACAACCTACCACGGGCACATCATGAACAGTTCGGTGGCTTCAGTCCATAGGCGATTTGTACTCAATAAAAGACGATTGGTGTTATATATAAAGGATGATTCCTATAAGATTGGTTATAAACGCTACATTTATCAAAAGTAAGGACAGACATATGTAACTTGGAACCAATTAAATACCGGCACCGTCTATCAAAGTCTGACGTTCACACTAGGACACAAGACGGCCTATAGACGGACTACATACAGATAACAGACACCGATCGAGCGTCCACATTTCAGGTCTATAATCCATTCAACTATAATAGTGTTGTTCTTCCACCGAAAATATCGATTGGAGCCGAATTTCTATTGGGGAAGAGTACAGTTATGTACAATATTCTATTTATAGTACGCCTTAGGGCACATGGAAATGTTACGGTAAAAATATAATTCCATATTGAGTCACATGTTATACCAAATACAAAACAAACAGTTACATATGTTGTACATCATACACAATAGACAATCACGTGTTATTCACCATACNTGTTGTCGGGTTCCCATACAATCAACAAATAAATTCACGCCTGGATAGTCCGAATTAACTTCCAAATATAACTCCTTTCAGCTCAGAGTTCTATTGATAAACTTAAATCACCCTATAGACATATCATACGCAATTGTATTGATACTGAATTGTGGAATAAAATTGAAGTTTTTGTTAAAATTTCAAAGTATTACTTTGTTCGCCAATCAGCACGCGACAATACGAAATTGTGTGGACTGTCGATAAGACGAGCATTTTTAATTTTAAATATAAATTATAAGTTAAAAAAGAACATACGAGGTAGAGAAAACGTAAATATAAGTATTGAACTGTTTTTGAATGGTATTTATGATCTATTTGAATGACACAGCTTTGCAAGCAAACAACTCATAATGCGCTAAGGAAATTAAAATACATCCTAAATAGAAAAAAACTTGGAAAAAATATACCTTGTTTTTATAAGACCACTATTTGAATATGCCTGCGAAGTATGGGACAATTGTACATGTAATATCACATTTTCGAATAAATTAGAGAACATGCAGTATGAAGCAGGTCGAATAATAACTGGATTACCTATTTATACCATAAAAAGAATTTATTTACAGAGAGCTCGGATGGAAATCATTGATAGATAGACGCAGGATTTATCATGATAATGCTCCCTCATTTCTAAAATCTCTTCTACCACCTATTGTGTCAAACTTCTCTAACTATACTCTTAGAAACAGGAATAACTTTCAGAACCCATACTATAGACTGCAAATCACAAAATCATCCTTCATACCAAGTACTTCAGAGTACTGGAACAATCTACCAATAGAAACAAAGTCATCAGCATCCATTGAACAATTTAAAACTCTTATTCAACCTCAAGTCACTACCCCTTCTTATATTAAATGTTTTCTTGAATATGGGTCCAGAAAAGTAAATATTATACATTGCCAATTACGAAACCGCAGTAGCTCTTTAAATTACGACCTTTTTAAAGCTCACCTTCGAGACAACTCCACTTGCGACTGCGGAAATGACTCGGAAGACTCTTCCCATTTCTAACTAAACTGTAAAAAAAAAATTGATCAATCCCGTAATGTAATGCTTCAATCCCTCGACTGGTATAACGAAATCACTGTTGAACACCTTCTCCTCGGAGATGCAAACCTTGACTACAATCTAAACATTCAAATTTGTAGGTCTGTACAACTGTTCATTTTTAGCTCCAAACGGTTTAACATGTAATACCCAACAGTCATATTTAATAACCAGGATACCTACTTCGACTATTCCATCTGTCTCTCCCCTCCACCTCCTCTCTTATTCCAGCCCCTCTTCTTTTTTCCAACACCAACGATCTCTGTGTACTAACTTCAATATTAGCATCCATCAATATCATAACCGTTTCCATATGACAAAGAGTGCGTGTCCGGTTTTCCTAATCTAGTCGGCTAAGTATGTAAGGCAGAAATTCACAGAAGGACTTGGAGTGACACAGGAGAAAGGCAAATGCGGCACGGAATGTGATTGAACTTTAGAAAAGCAGAAGGATATGTGTGTATAGAGTAGGTGATTGCTTACAGATGATGGTGATTCTGCATCTTGTGGCATCCTTGACTTGTAGTCCGTCACTGCTGTCATTCTAGTCGCAAAGCCTCATTTGACGTCATTAGGTGATGGCCAGCCCTCTTCAGATGTTTCGACCCTTAATCACTACATCCTCCGGCTGGTGGGTCAGTAGTGGTGGCCAAACCACTACTTGTCTATGTCGGCTTCCACATCGGCTCATCTCGTTTGTGCCATAGCCAGCACGATGCTCTCTCTGCAGCTTCTCCCAATCGTCTGATGGCGGTAGCTCTTGCTCTCCCAGTGAGTCCTATTGACTGTAGTGTCCTCCACACTGACTCTGCGGGGAAACCTCTACAGCCAACCTCCACTGGAAAGAGCCATACTGTCCATCCTCTGCTCCTGCACTTTTCCATCAGCTCATCATACTTGGCTTTCTTCCTCTCGTGAGCTTCCTCGCAGCCTTCCTCCCATGGTACGGTGAGCTCTATGGCGATGAGGTGTCTGGATTGCTCTGTCCAGATTACCATGTCAGGCCTCAGTGTTGTTTCCACTATTCCTGGAAACACAAGCTTCCTGTCAAGGTCAACCTTCATCTCCCATGTTGACGCCCGTTCAAAGATGGATGAGGTGCTTCGAGGCTTCACTGTGGCTTTCTCCCCTGGTTTCACAAACTTGATACCAGCCTGGTTTGTTCTTACACCAGTTCTTTTCTTCCTTCTCTCCACTTCAAGGATATCCGCTAGGACCCGCAAGACGTTGTCGTGCCTCCATCGGTATCTACCCTGTCGTAGTGCTTCTTTGCAACCAGACAAGATATGAGCCATTGTTCCTCTTCCTCCGCATAGCTTGCAGCAAGGATCCTCCGTCAATCCCCACTGATGCAGGTTAACAGGAGATGGTAGCGTGTCATACACGGATCGTAGCAGAAATGATATCCGGAAGGGCTCCATTCTCCATATTTCAGCCCACGTCATCTTCCTCTCTGGGAGATTCCATCTGGTCCACGCACCCTGTTTGCTGAGTTCTACAGATTTCCCTCTCCTCCTTTCCTCCTCAATCCTTCTGATTTCTTTCTGCACCATTTGCCGTCTTTCTTGGGTATTTGCTTTCTCCCACTGCTGGAAATGAGAGAAGCCAACTCCTTGTCTTCCGACGCAGGTATTCCCGATGATATCCTTCAACTCGAGCATACTCTCTGCTTCACCAACTGCAGTGCTTGCTGACCACTTTCTCCCTGTTCTTGTCTGTATCCCTGCCTCGCTGATTTTCACGTCTTTGGAGTCCCTCAGAGTCATCACCAGCCTGCATTTTGCTACCTTGAACTCTTCAACGACCGATTTGAATGGTAGTTGTAGTTCTGCCGAACAACTGTACAGCCCAACTGATGTGAAACTTGGTGGGACCCCAAGCCACTTCCGCAGGTACCCATTCACCATCTTCTCTAACCCTTCTACTGTTGAGGTTGGTATTTCATACAGTAGCAGCAGCCATGTGAGCCTTGGTAGCATGCCATGCTGGTATATCCATGCTTTGTACTTTCCAGGAAGTCCCGACTTGTGGATCTTCTTCATCCACTGGCGCACTTGGCTTTGGGTGTTCTTGTGGTTCTGGCTGTCACTGAGTGTGTCGTCAAACCATTTCCCTAGGCACTTTATGGGGCTGCCAATGATTGAAGGTATCTCCTCCTCTTGGACCTTCAGTACAAACTGTCGGCTGAGTCTGCCATTCCTCATAATCATGCAACGTGATTTCCGAGGTTTGAACTGCATCCGTGCCCATGTAACTACCTCCTCCATCGCGGACAAGACCCATCTGGCCTGTATATGTGTGGTGGTAGTGATCGTTAGGTCATCCATGAAGCCTCTATTGGCTGGTTGGTAGATGCCAGACTCAATTCTAGGTCCTCTGGTTTTTCTCTCTGCTGCCTTGATGATGATATTCATTTCCATGATGAAGAGTATAGGTGAAATGGTACATCCTGTAACTATTCCCTTTTCCAGGTCTTGCCACTCTGTAGTGCTCTCCCCAACTGTAAACCGCAACTGTATCCCTCCGAAGTAGCTCATTATCATTTTCCGGATGTGCTCCGGAATATGATAATGGTCCAGGGCTGCCTCAATCAGTTTATGTGGTACAGATCAATAGGCGTTTGCAAGATCTAACCAAACCACTGTCAGGTTACCTTTTTTCTGCTTGGCTTCTCTGATCAGTTGGCTGATGACGCTTGTATGTTCTACGCATCATGAAAACCCAGGGATTCCTCCCTTCTGACTTGAGGTGTCGACGTAACTGTTTTCCACCATGTAGGCTGTCATGCGCTTGGCAAGAATCGAGAAGAAGATCTTTCCTTCGACACTCAGCAGCGATATGGTTCTAAATTGTTCAACTGTCTTGGATTCTTTCTCTTTAGGAGCAAAGATTCCCTCTGCTTTCTTCCAGCACGCCGGAATTGTCCCTTTCTTCCATACTTTACAGATTAGTATACTATTTAAAAAAAGAAAAGCACATNACAATAGACAGTCACGTGTTATTCACCATACACAATAGACATGCACGTGTTATTCACCATACACAATAGACATGCACGTGTAATTCACCATACACAAGAGACATNATCATTACCTCTTTTGCTGTAACCCATCTTTAACATCTTATATATACATGTATATATACATATATATATTTGTATTAGGTTATTACGTGACACATTAATTTTGGTTATATATATTCTGTTACGGAAAGGACGTAAGTAACTTTTGTCCAATCCATTTGTTTTTTGCTGCAATAAAAGTGATTTAAACTATACTGCGCACGTTACGGAGACAGTGCTCGTATATCTTTNACACAATAGACATTCACGTGTTATTCACCATACACAATAGACAGTCAGGTGTAAATCACCATACATAATAGACATCCACGTGTTATTCACCATACACAATAGACAGTCACGTGCTATTCACCATACGCAATAGACAGTCACGTGTAATTTACCTTACATAATAGACATTCACGTGTTATTCACCATACACAATAGACAGTCATGTGTAATTCACCATACATATTAGACATTCACGTGTTATTCACCATACACAAAAGACATTCACGTGTTNATCACATAATGTACTGTGTTATCACATAATGTACTGTGTTATCACAAAATGTACTATGTTATCACAAAATGTACTATGTTATCACATAATGTACTTTGTTATCACATAATGTACTGTGTTATCACATAATGTACTGTGTTATCACATAATTTAATGTATTATCACATAATGTACTGTGTTATCACATAATGTACTATGTTATCACATAATGTACTGTGTTATCACATAATGTACTATGTTATCACATAATGTACT
>NW_018403494.1:60171-99065 GCF_002113885.1 Mizuhopecten yessoensis | reverse complement strand
TATCTTAGTAAGTACTGCGCACGTTACGGAGGCAGTGCTCGTGTATCTTAGTAAGTACTGCGCACGTTACGGAGGCAGTGCTCGTATATCTTAGTAAGTACTGTCTNCGTTACGGAGGCAGTGCTCGTATATCTTAGTAAGTACTGCGCACGTTACGGAGGCAGTGCTCGTATATCTTAGTAAGTACTGCGCACGTTACGGAGGCAGTGCTCGTATATCTTAGTAAGTACTGCGCACGTTACGGAGGCAGTGCTCGTATATCTTAGTAAGTACTGCGCACGTTACGGAGGCAGTGCTCGTATATCTTAGTAAGTACTGCGCACGTTACGGAGGCAGTGCTCGTACATCTTAGTAAGTATTGCGCACGTTATGGAGGCAGTTGACTGTGTCCTTATAGAATCAATCGATTCAATTCAAAAATAGACGCCGAACACTATCGGTCGACCAGACTGAAAATTGAAAACAATGAACAATACTTTGGTTGTTGTCAAAAATATTATATTATAGTTAGAAAACCGGTTATTATGACGACCGAGTAAGTTTAATCCGACATGAAGTCTATCCAATGAAAAGTGAAATAGAAAGCAATGACCTACAGGGCCAACATACAGTGGGAAAATCGGAGCTCCAATTCGAGAGGGAAGACAACAACGGATCCCGCTAGTGTTGGTTACCTGTATACATGTTTAAGGTATGATCAAAGATGCGCAAATCACCGATAACAAACGCCTACAGGAAGCTACAGAACTACAGTCTGTCTCCATTTACAGTTGAATCTCGCTTGAGTCAGGATTATAAAGCGAAAGATTGAATTCAGAGCCCCGGTATTGAGACAAATTTAATAACCCACGAATCAATTGATGTGTATAAGATATTGCAAGTCAAACACAATTCACCATCACATGGATTGGTGACAATAATGCCAGTATACATTCACAATACGGCTGTAAAGTACTAAAACTTCCTATCAAGAGTGCTGATGATGTCAGCTTAACTTGTCGTGGCGTGAACAATTTTCTATCGTTTACCAGACGTTATGTCCACTGTTGGGTAACCTACAGATATACAAAGGTTACACACCAGTGGTTGTTGATCGAATATTGTATTTATTTCACTCTCGTTATTTAATTTTCAAAAGTAGCTTTTGAAAATTAACTAACGAGAGTGAAATAAATACTATACTCAACAACCACGAGTTGTGTGATCTGTTTCTACCACAATCTCAGTCAGAAACAGTTGAACTTGGAGTGATGTGTTTGTTGACAAGGCTGGCGTAGTGATATTACCCATATGTAAAAAGTCACTCATTAATATTAAAAAATGTTGGTTTTTTTTTTACAAATTAATAATTGTCAAAATAAATGTTTTGGCAACAACTTCGTGAAAAAAATATAGTAGATGAACGTCTTTAAGTATTGAGAGTATGCAGTATTGCATTAATTTATATAAATTAACCGCAGACTAGATGCGCGTACGCATATCGTACGAAGTCTGCCTCCCGCCAAGTGATGAAGACAAGCTTATCGCTGTCAATGTCCAAAACCATAAGCCTGGGACGCTTCTTCGTGACGGGTCTATGGTTGACGTTTATAGTGAAAGTTCAGCCATAGTCAGACCCTCCAAATAGCGATAACGGGACGTTGGGAGAACGAAATATTTTCCGACACAGTGACAGATCATGTTTTGGACACGCGACGGTGTGACGTCGAAACGATATCGAGCGTCTATAGTAATTTTGCCTGAAACTAGCGATCAAATCTTTAAGTATCATCTTCTTTTAACATTGCATTAATAACCCCATTTTCCCCATCGCATAACCTCACAAAGTCACCAACATTTGCCGGATGTTGACAGCAGACGACGTAAACAAAACAGCATATGTGGCAAAAAGCACGCGGAAAAAGTCGTCCTGGTCAAAGTTCATCTTCTCGACCAATCAAAACTCTGGAAGGTCATATATACCACGTGTGGTGTACAATGATTGTGGTAGAAATTAAATATACGAAATATGAATCGAATTATAATTAGAAGTGTTATATCCATTCAATTTTCAGAAGATATAGAAATAGTGTATGGTACATGGAACTGTCTATTTCGGCATCGTTTGTTTGCGTTAAGATAATAAATAAAAATACTAGTGCCAATTGGACGGTAAAACAATTCATAAATATCATTTAAAATGATGTCTCAACTACAAAGCGTAGCTGTACTGTACACGCATACAGGGATGTGTTGATATGATTCCGTAGAAGCTAAATCAATAGGTATGTTATTAAAATATCAATACAATGTTCTATTGATTTGAAAAATATTTATCACTTAATTAAGGAAAATGATCACATGCCTAAATATTAAACAAAAGTAAAAAACAAAAAAAGTGAATCTGAATGTGGATTCGAACCTACACTGTTCACATTTTTTTCTGGTCGAAAGCTAACTGCATTACAAAAAGGGAAATACAAACTGCTTTTAAAAACTTGATCAACCCAGTTTTTCATTATTTTGAGCACTTTCCCAAAGGAGGACCACTTTTCCGTCATACGATTTGTTTTTGCACATTCAAAAGTTGGTCCTCGGATGGGAAAGTATTAAAAGTATTGTTTTAAGTCTGGGAAACCCCTTCACTTTCATAGATATAGTGAATATGGCTATATTTGCAGTATTATATCAACAATACCGAATATCTCAACAGTTCAAAAATTCATATTCAATTGGTTTTATATCTATTCCATGCATTTTTGCTACTAAAGATTATTTACTCATCAATATTTTTTTCCGTTTTCAAAAATGCCGACTTAGGGAAATACGGGCAGTCTTCCGCCATACCTCTTTGAACTTTAATTTAATATATCATTATATTCGTTATTTGGCGTATTTTAAACTACAAACTTTCATTTAATCTATACCATCGTGTGACATAAATATAATTAATATCCTGGAACTGTTTGTGTAAATTGTTTCTCCTGAACTTGTGTCAATTTAGATAAGTTCTATTTATGAAGCTTTTCCTTTAAAGTCGACATGTGTCATTGTTGTCAGATTAACTCATACATTTACTTTGTCAATCTTATACCATATATCTTTCAACTTAATTATATTACGTAACAGGATTAACTGGTCATACCAGATCGGACACTGCATTCAGTCTCAGACAAAGGACAGCTGAATTGGCTTACCTGGAGTGCTGCAAGGATTTCTTAAAATTATGGACTTTTCTTTATCTGTGCTTTTTATGGACTTTCCAATATTTCACCTTTAGTAAGTTAGTGCTATTATATTAGTTTTATATCATGTATCTTTGTGCATGTGTGCAATTTATGAATATGAATGATTTGATCAATCAATGCTAAGTGTTCCATGGCTACATGTAATTAATTTTGTTTTATTTATTTTCATTCCCAGCTTTGCATCTGTTTTTGCATATACATGATCTCTGTCTGTACTGATTATATTTGTTATAAATTGCTTGCTAAATTTAGTTCTATTTTATGAAATATATATATAACATACATGTAAATGTGTAGTAAAACTGTATAAAATTGATTTAATATGAAATTGATAAAAGCAGGTTTTCAGTTAAGGTATTTTGTTGTGTTTTTATTAAGTAATAACTGGAATCTTGTATATATTAACTTATAATTCCAGTAAATATTACGAAAATCAGGAAATGTATTTGTTAAATATCCCTATAACTAACACAGTATTTCCTATTGGTGAACAGGTAAATACAGGTAAATAATCTACCTGTCCTATACCAGAACAGACTATAATGACACATCTATTGTTTTCCAGTGTTTATATAATTCCGTTGATAAGAAAAAAGTGGGAGAAAGAAAAAAAACCGGGTACGGCCTGGGTCTGAAAGGCCGATTGCTATGAATGACAGATGTCACTCAAACTAATTACTTAATTGCTATTGTGTAAATGTACTTAGGACATGATTATGATTTGTAACTTCAGCTAGGAGCTAGGCATCGGACTGTACGGGTGTGTTTTTGGATATTCCAGAAATCACCCACCGACCTAGAGAAAGTTATTCTAATATATTTATATTTGGACCATACCAAATCTTGGCGATTATCGCTGACGTTTCCATTATGAAGTTAATGAGATCTGTATGCTATACGGGACTACTACTTGAAGGGGTTTCCTGTTTATCGGATCTCTTAACGCAGCCGTCAAACCAAGTTATGATGTACAAAGTATTAGCGTGTCAGTACTAGATACGTGTCCTATAATTGATCCCGTTCCTATTAGCATTCTCTTAGGTCAAACCGAGTAAATACTGATTACACTGAATAAGGGGCTTCGTATAAGTGGTTTAACTTGTGACCAATCCCATTGCTAATATATTGGCTTTAACATGTGTTTAAATCAAATCAGTGGCCGAGTCAGAGAGCTGTTCGGGATACTGTAATTTTAATTATTTCCCGACATCAGTTTTCTTTTAAAACTGATGTCGGATATACCGTATTTTACCACGAATAAGCCCCCTCTCGCAAATAAGCCCCCTCCCCTCTTTGGTAAATGTCCTGGGAACAGGGTGGGTGCCTGCAATTAAGCCCTCTCTCTAATTTTGTCTCCATCTCAAAAAATAATGTATGTCAATTTTTGTCTCTGACATAAGCAAATTAGCTAAATGGATGCAAAACAACATAAACCCCAGTTTAAATTCTACAAATAACTTTGTTTCTGAATTAGGCACAATAGTAAATAGCATGTAGTGACATGTACTCTTTACGGAGTACTGTGATTTTTTTTTTTTGATTTTTTTTTATACAGATTTATGTTTTCATGAGTAAATTAAAGATGAATATTATAACACATGATTATGGAATATGATGTTAACATAACAAAATAGCAAGATATCTAGATGGCTTAACTTAAAACAAAACATCGTTCTGTTGCTGAAAGAACAGCATGCTTTCGTTTTTAACCGGTTGTGTATTTTGCAGATTTCAATGTAAAACGAAACACGTTGCTTGTACCAAATCCATTATATCTATAGTCTGTACTGAAGTAGCAAATTATGAATACATTTTTGAGTTGTTACAGAGAGGTAAAATCGTTTTAGAATTGATAATTCTTTTTCATATCAAATCTTTCTGTCAAGGTCAGTTCGTTCATATTGCCATTCTGAAATTTGTATCAACCAATACAGTGTCAACAAAAGCATGGCTTCCTGGATCAATACATCGTTTTTTTGGAAGACTTTTATCCATAAAAACATGTCTCTTGCTCATAATGCTTGCAGCCTGCATACAGATAAGTTGTTGTGTTGTTTTTGTATGGTTTTGTGTTAATTCAGCCTTGTATACTCAAATTTCTTCATTGTACGGTATATATTCAAATCATGTAATGACGCTAGCCAAACACCAGAAAGCCTGGTTGTCGTGCTATTATTTTTTGTACACCTCTGAATGTTGGTATTCTGTCTTAAAGAGTACTGATTGACTTATCAATAAAAACATATAAAAATGGTGTATGTTAAAATTGAATTATCGAGACAAACTGATGATAGAAAATAAGTTAAGAAAAAACCCAGCACCATCAACTAATCAACTTTTGGTGACTGTTATAAAATATTCTTATTCTTCTTCTTCTTCTTCTTCTTCTTCTTCTTCTTCTTTAGGTTATCAGTATTCCTTTAGTGATCTGAAGATTATTTACTGTTTTGCGCAGCGTGGCCTATATATATATTTACAAGAATACACAAATAATGAAAATGAATTTGGAGTGCATACATTTTTAAATTGTGATTAAAACTATGTACCTAGGCTTATAATAAATTAAATGAATTTGTGGAGGACAGCTGGTGTGAGCTGTTCTCTGAAAGTGTCGACTGTTGTGACAGTGACTGTATGGATTGGTAATAAACTCCATTGAGTTATGGTATAAGGAAAAAAGGAAAATTAATATGTATCTTTTTTGGTTGAAATATGTCTGAAAGTGAAATTATGATTATTTCGGGTTCTACTGTCTGATGGTATGAGAATAGCAGATGGGGTTGCTACGATTTGATGGACTATTTTGTAGAACATTATTAATCTTGTGCGTAGTCTTCTTTCTTGTAGTGTTGGCCAGTTTAATGAATTGATCATATCTGTAGGACTACTGATGGTATGGCACCTGTTACAGACATATATGGCAGCTCGTCGTTGGACCATCTCAATTTTAGAAGTTTGTTCAACTGTGTGAGGGTCCCATACTGTACATGAATATTCCAGTTTTGGTCGAACTAGCGCCAGATATGCCTGAGTCGTGATGTTCTGACATCATAGGAAGCCTAAAGATTTGTTGCCATTAGCTATGATGTTGTCTGTATGTTTTGACCATTTTAAGTTTGCTTGTAGTGTAATGCCCAGATATTTAGCTGAAGAGACCAGTTCAAGTTTGTGATTGTGGAGGATATAGTTATGTTTAAACTGTTTTTTCTTTTGTGAGACTGTAAGGATTGTGCATTTGTCTGGATGGAAAGCCATCAACCAGTCTTGCTCCTACCTGGCAGCTGCATCTAAATCCAACTGTAGTGCATCACAGTCACTTTGGGATTTGATGGTTTTGTAGATGAAACTGTCATCGGCAAACAGTCTGAGCTTACTGGATGATAAGTATTCTGGTAGATCATTAATGTATACCAAGAATAATACTGGGCCCAGAATTGTGCCTTGAGGGACACCTGGGTGACCGGAGCCAGGTCAGATGACTCTCCATCCAGGAAAACTGTTCGTGTTCTGTTACTGTTTCGTTTTGGATACTGTAATAGTTTAATTTATAGAGCAATCTTTTATGAGGAACTTTATCAAAGGCTTTGGCAAAGTCCATTATAATTAAGTTTGTTTGTGTGTTGCTGTTATTATTTGCTGTGAGTTCTTGAATGAATGAAATAAGTTGCGTTTCACAGGATATAGACTGACGGAAGCCATGCTGGAGGTCATACAGTATATTGTTCTTTTCAAGATGGTTTATGATGTGTTTATACACAAGGACCTTTGGGCCTGTATCCCTTGGATTTTATGTAGGATGGGTTGTCAATTAAATATACATGATTTATTTAATTATTAATATCTATAAAATAAACAGAAAATGATTAAAGCAAAGTTGAAAATGTTCATTTCACAAGCTAAATTGGAGTTATCTCCCCTGCACTGTTTAATTGGATTGTTATGACAGAATATATGTAATGTTTGTAAATAAGTTTGGAAAGGACTTAAATAGGCCTAGCCTGATGTTCAATCCAATTGACATATATAAAGTCAATAAAATCTGATGAAATGATGTGTTTGGTGATGATATGTTCCATAAGTTTACAGGAAATACATGTCAATGATATCGGGCGGTAGTTTTCTGGCTTGTATTTTCCCCCTTTTTTGAATATTGGTGCTACATTTGCATGTTTCCAATCTGTTGGTGTTATGCCAGTTTCAAGTGATGTTTTAAAGATTTGTGTAAAAATCGGAGCTGTTTGATGTTTGAGTTCTTTTAATATTCTGCCACTGATATCTGGGCCACTTGCCTTATGTGGGTTTATGCTATGCAGTAGTTTCTTGACACCAGGTAATGCTATTTCTAGTGGTGTTATCACGGGGTGTGAGCTTGGACCTTTGTCTGGGATGCTGTTATTTGATTCAGTTGTGAACACTGATTAGAACTGTGTGTTGAGAATGTCCGCCTTTTGTTTTGTCTCTGCTATTAACTGTCCTTCTTTTTTTCAGAGGAGCGACAACTGTGTTATCTGTGCGCAGTGATTTTATGAAGGAAAATAGTTTTTATAGGTTTGGACTGATTGTTACTCTGTTGGTCAGGTTCATTTATGGGTAAGTCCAATATATTTTTTTCAATATAACTCCAGTATGCTAGTCTTTGGTTTTTTTGTACTTGTTTTTTAAGATGTTTGTACTTATCAGCATACTTTATGTTTTGTTTCATCTTATGATATAATTTATTTTTCCTATTTATCATTTTCCTGAGATTGTTATGAATCCAAGGTATTCTAGGTTTTGTAGCTCATTGTATGCTTTTTCTAGATCTGATTTGATGTTACTCCAGTTGGCTGTGTTATATTTGAGTATTTTTCTAGGTTTTTCTCTCACCCTGCGTGACCAGATGTCAGATTCTACGTAGACAATGTCGTGGTCACTAAGGTCTATTGGTGTACTGACCTTATTTATATTGGATGGATTATTGACAAGTCTAAGATTCCTTCTTTTCGTGTTGGTATGTTCACTATTTGGTGTAAGTTATGATCATAAAGTAATTATAGAAGTGAGTTATGTTGTTCTTGATCTGGTTTCCCTGATATTACTTCTGGGACAGACCAGTCAATGTGGCCAAGATTGAAGTCGCCACCTACTAATATATTACTGTTTGATGTTTGATGTATTCTACTTAATGATAAATCTAATTGTTTTATGGAGTTCCCGTCATCTGATGGTGGTCTATAATAACTTCCAACCAGAAGTTTTTTTTCCACCCGATATGTTAATTTGTGCCCAAATGATTTCACAGTCAGTTTTAAGTTCTTGGATTTCTGTGCTAATAAATTCTTTGTGACTGCAAGTAATACCCCCCATAGCTTTGGTTGTTTTTACTGGGTGGTCTATCAGTTCTATAGATGTTATAGAGATCTGTTGGGAAGTATTCGAACGAGGATGAATTGTTGTCAAACCAGGTTTTCGGTACCAAGTATGATATCTGGTTTTGCAGAGTCTATTAATTGTAAGAGTTCAGGTTTTTTAATTCGAATGGACTGGAAATTGATGTTAAGAATTCGAATAGGTTTTCTGTTTTTATTTGTAGTGCGCTGTTTCTTTTTGTTTTTACATTGTTTAGGTATTGGTGAAGATGTGGCTTTTGGAGCACCTGGGTTCCCCAATACTGAGTTATCATTCAATGTATCATACAGGTTTGATGTTTCAATGGTCGAGTGGTTAAACAGACTAGTTGGGAAGTTGGGCATACCACATTGTATGCATTCCCAGCTGATGTTACTGGCATTCATACAGCCATAGATTTGAGGTGACATACCTTGACAATCAATGTGGTACCAAACATCACAGAATAGTGCTTTCTGTTTCCATTTTAACCGTCCTACCCTTTGCTTCCACCCAGTTAATTTTGGATGTGGCATTAGCGACTGGCATAACTATATCGGGATAGTAATTAAGGGAACAGCCCCAAGGCTACCCAAGGACAAATGTAAATTTCGTAGTTACAGAAACTTTGACAAAGCAAGTTTTAATCATGATTTAAGCAATGTGCCCATGGATGCNAAGTATGTGATATTTTTAATGAATATTTTACTGATATAGCAAATGATATTGGGAAAGAGCTTGATGGTGAATGTAATTTTTCTGATCACCCAAGCATTGTACATATTAAAAACAACATGAAACCTGTCGCAGATGAGGGATCCTTTAAATTTAGCGATGTCAGTACTGCAGAGGTAACGAAACTTATATCAAATTTAGACTGCAAGAAATCTACTGGGGTGGACGGAATTTCTGCCAAAATGCTAAAAGCAGGATCAGAGGCCCTAAGCCCCCCTTATCTATGTTATTTAAACATTGTATTTCAAAACAGCAGTTCCCAGATACCTTAAAACAGGCACAAGTAATACCTATTTTTAAAAAGAATGACCCCATGAATAAAGAAAATTACAGGCCTGTTAGCATTTTACCCACTCTTTCAAAAGTATTTGAGAGAATTGTACATACACAACTTAGTGAGTTTTTTAGTAGATTTTTTAATCCTTACTTAGCAGCTTTCAGAAAGGGTTTCGGGTGCCAGTATACCATGCTTCGTCTACTTGAGGATTGGCGTCGGGCCTTGGATGATCGTCAATATACTGGTGCAATTCTGATGTATCTGTCCAAGGCCTTTGCCTGTATTCCACACAATCTGCTACTTGAGATGCTGCGAGCCTATAGGCTGGATGAGACTGCAGTCAGTAGCATCAGCAGCTACCTCAGTGGCAGGCAGGCAGCAGCGGATTAGACTTGGCCCCGATGTCGGCGACTGGAAGATGCTGAGGAAGGGAGTCCCCCAGGGGTCTACTGTCGGCCCACTGATTTTAACATTTTTCTTAATGAAATTTTTACGTTTCTAAAAGACTGCGATTTGTAAAATTATGCTGATGACAATACCCTTTCATATATTAGCAACTGTTCTTCAAACCTTAAACTTACTCTAGAAAAAGAAAGTAAATTTTTACTAAACTGGTTTTCAGCAAATGGTATGCAAGCAAATCCTAGCAAATTTCAGGCCATATGTATAGGGAAAAAACCCTGTGACAACATTAAATCCTTTTCTATTGGAGACCAGGTAATTAATTGTAAAAATAGTGTTACTCTACTAGGTGTGGAGATTGACTCTTTATTGAAATTTGATGACCATGTATCTAAGATCTGCAGAAAGGCCTCCAAACAATTAGCTATTTTAAAAAGAATTGGAAATAATCTTATCAAAAAGGGAAAGATCACCATTTATAAATCTTTTATTTCATCTAATTTCAATTACTGCCTCCTAGCCTGGCATTTTTGTAGCCTCAGAAACACTCGTAAGATGGAAAAGATACAGGAAAGAGCTCTGCATTTTATTGAAAACGATTTTACCTCACCTGTGATAGATATTTTACGCAGAAACAACCTCACATTTTTACACGTTGTTAGAATGAAGACTATGGCTACAGAAGTCTTTAAAATTTTAAATGGGTTAGCTCCAGAATTTTTAATTGATTTGATTGTTAAAAATAATGTTGAACATAATTTCCGGCAAGAGAACACCATTCAGGTACCTAGAGTTAACACAACAAAGTATGGAAAAAAGTCTTTTCGCTTTGAGGCTGCCCAAGTGTGGAACAGTTTGCCGAATGAACTGAGGAAAGTAAAAAAAATCCAGAGCTTTCGCAGACTGCTGCACACGTGGGACATCCAGTTGTGTTCCTGTGCCATATATAACTAGTCATTGTTTGTTTTCCAACCTTTTTTTTGATCATTTCTATACTTAGTTTTTACCATGTCTTGTGATACCATGCTTCTACGTTTTACTTCCTTTCATTTTTTTATTAGTGCTCTTATTTACGCATTGTATGACTTACTCAATGCTTGTCAAATCATCTTTTAATTTATGCTATATTAACATATATTCGGTCAATTTTTAACTCGTGCCATATTGGCATTTATGTATATACTGAACCATGGTTTCTCAGTCTGTGAGCATGTGGTATGAATCTTTTGTGCAGCATCAATTTTAATATAGATTTTTTTATATACTTTGTTCTGTACGTGCCAAGTTGTTTTTAATTACTGCATGCTGTGATTTAATAATTTTTTCTTGTCTGTGTATTGTATAAATCTTGCTATATGCCTGTTTGTTTTCTGCATGTTGTCTTTTAAATCCTGTTTTTATACCTTTGTTTGTCGTAATAATAGCTCTACAGAGCTAATGTTTCCATTACAACATATACGACTCTAAAATTCTTGTACTTGTATCTTGTATGTAACAGCCTTTTGACAATATTCCACATGGCCATCTTTGGGTCCTGGGACCAGGGTTTGTTCTGTGTCAAAGGCATTTGCAATCAGCAAGATGAATAAGTATGACGCACATGTTGAGGATCTTTTGATTTCAATGCTTGCAATATCTGGGATGAATTTGGCTTACCCCAGCTACTTTTCTGGAGTGCAAATACACTTATGATGGGATAGTGGTTAGATGGAACTTGTAATAATATATTATAAGCAGTTGGTCCTGTTTGTGGTGTTATGTTGCATATTGTCTTAGCACCAAGAATATTAAATAGTGAGAATAAGACAGGTAGTATAATAATACAGTATTTCAGTACCATGGTTGATCGTGTTTGGCACCTTGTAGGTTTGTGTAATTAATGCTTTACTACAAATAAATACCTGTGCTCGAGATCAGAAGTGTGGAAAGAGGGTACATCAGCTGTTAGTAGAGTGTAAACGTGTTAGTCTTCGACTCCTGGGCAACTCAGGAGTACAGGTTATATGAAACGCCTGATAAATAAACAGCAAAGTAAAGTTTCTGACAGAGATGTTTGTTTACTTCCGGTTTATTATTTGGTCACATGATATTTGGCGGTATTTGTCAAAATATATTTCATAGAGCGAAATCGAATTTTAAGGTGAATTTTTGTTATTTGTTGATTAATATCTATGTACATCGAGTAAGTATGTAATAATATTTAAGATTTAGGGTGGTAACGATGTTTGTAGAGCCAATTTTCACAAAAATGTCAGAGCCTAAAGAAGATCGTCTTTTTCAGGTCCACGCATGCGCTATCTCTCCAGTTGTTATTATTACAACATGAACAACTACAGTGGATAAGTACATGATATTTAGTGTAGTCATAGATCCAAGATGGCGGACATNATGTGTTCTATGTGTCAGACAGGGGTCATGTAGTGTAGTTACTGTACTACATGGAGGCCAGGGTGCACTGGAGTCACCCGACCTCTGTCTGTTGTGGTGTCCTGTCCACGTGTACCAGTCCAGTGCTAAGTGTTGTCAGTTTACCTGTCTGTGATTTCATGCTTTTCTGTCTGTGCCTGTGTCTGCGACAGCACTATGTTTTCATTGGTCGAGAGTTTAGAATTGTGAATGTTGTTATATAGGGGGTGTTACTTTCGGTTTTGGCGCAGAGTGAAGGATTGATTTCCTGCTACGACTGCCATAGACTTCTGTAGGGGATAGTAGGTACGGTGATGTTAGAATAGCAGATTAAAGATAGTTCATGTATAGATAGATAAGGTTGGGAATGTCGGGTGGATGTTAGCCTAGTAGCCTAGTACTATGTAGGGTTGGGGGGTCGGCTCGGCAACTTGTTAGGGGTTTTACGTGTTCTCATCTAGGCCTGTTCATGTTTCATTGCTTCGTGTATCTCTGTTAATAAATACTGTTATTGTATCACATCCCGGAGTTGAGGTATTACCTTCACCAGCAGAAACAAGCTACCCAATTCGAACCTGGGTTGCGAGGAAAAGGTAGCGAGCCGGGGGTAGTTTGTTCATAATAAACTGGGCCCGTCTCGCTCCTGTTACACTTGCAATTAAGCCCCCTCCCAACATTTTTCTCATGGGGGGGGGGGGGGTACTTATTCGCGGTAAAATACGGTAATACTATTTATACTTGTTTAGCCCGTCACATTGGTTGGAGTGTATTGGAGAGGGAAGACATCACCAGTGGACGAGTGTAGGTGGAGCCGAGTGCTTCCTTTACATCTGATTAGTCCAGACATCTTGTTATAAAGCACAAGAGTGCACCTGAGCCGTAGAGTACTGGCTAATTATCCCAAATAGTGCATATATTGTCAACATATCAGATTAATGTGATTATATCTGCCGCTACAATCATATTAGGATGAGTTGTGTCTCTATTCCTTAGTTATGTATTATAATCTAAAGCGTCAGGCTGTTTGGCTGCTGTCAGTGCTAATGAACGTGATGTGTAAGATGGTCTCCACGGTCTCTGTAAGTGTAGGTGAGGGTAATGACATCGATTCTACGGAAGCGGCTATATCAGTCGCCGCATGATAAAGAGGGAAACGGCAGGTCCATTCCTGACGCAATAATCGTCAGGTTGGTGTCTGTCACTGCCTTTGCATGACCTATGACCTAATGTCATTCAACCTCCCGAGCTCGAAAATGTTTCTTATCTCATGATATTCCTGTCGCCCTCTTTTGCACAGTAGATACGTTGCCGAAATAATTGGTGTATAGTTCGATGCATGAATTTCTTAATTCTTAGTTCAATAATACTAACAATGTAGTCCTTTTCATTTTTGTATTTATAGCTTTTTATTATTAATTAATGTTTTTCTAATACATAGTATTCGTAGACTAATTATACAAACTATTGCAGTTTTTACTTATACTATTTATTTCACTTATAAAATAATGCCACTATACATTTATGCTACAAACAAGTATACTGCAAAGTGACAGTACATCCCCGACGATTCTGTATGTGTGCGATGAAGTTGTTTTCACGTGTAAAAACTGATGATGATGATGATGATGATGATGATGATGATGGTGATGATGATTTACATTTCTTATAACAATGTTAATTATTTTAAATCACTCATTCCCTAGTATGCCTCCCTAGTAGAGAATGAGTGTATCCGGTTTTATTTTCTAAAACTTACGGTCGTTAGGTAAAGTTTATTTTCTCCAGGTAAGCTATTTCGTTACATATCTTTATATGGGTTATATTGAAAAGGCTTGCCTTTAACAACATTGAATTGCTATGTAGAACTAGCCAATATATGGTGTTGACAGTTAGCATGCAGGATGGCAGCCTCCACATGCGACATCAAAAATATGACAATGTTTAAGCATATCAAATATTTATTTGGTTGGTGCATATGGAGGCTTTCAAAACTTGAAGAGTGTTCCGTAAATTTGCTTCAAATGGACAATTTTCAACGTAAATAGCTACAAATAGACAATATTCACGGATTCTATTATGCAAAATACGGGTTTATACCTCTCTTCAGTATGCCTTATCTCCTATTGGGAGCAGGTATTGATTGTTACGTCACTTGTTTGTGAGAGTAACGTCATCAATTTTTGAGAAAACGACGTAATTTTCTCACACAAACCAATGACGTAACAATCAATACCTGCTCCCAAGAGAAGATAACTCTGCAATACGCAAAGAAGGAATACCAGTTGTCAAATGCAAGTGAATTTCATATTTGCGTGAAATTCATTCCAGATTACGAATATAACAACTATTTCTAAATCCCTAGAACTAGAACGATGGCGGTAAATACAGGCCAGGACAGACACTAATAACACCGTATTCCCATCCTACTGCAATAACATAAAGGATATAATCCTGATAGATACATGGTTAATTCTTAAGTCACCCTAAGGAGAAACATAAGACAAACAATTTTTTTGTTATTTTTATTGACAGTTTTACATACAAAATTATTAAAATCATATAGTACATTCATATGTTGGAATGTTTCTCACATATAAAAATGATTCATTATAATAATTCTTTGGCACATAAATTAATTGGCTCACATTAATTTATTTCTACCAGCTGTATCATCATCACTGTTTCGCATTTTACCAAATTAAATTCTGTAGCAAAGGTCTTGTCATCACACTAGCATTGTTTGTCAAACAGAAGAAAACAGTTATCACCCCAAAGTCAACAAAACAGAAAGCCTATTATCACCCCAAAGTTACATGTAACATACACTGTAGGAGAGAGACTGTTATCACCCCAACGTTAACATACAATGTAGGAGAGAGACCGTTATCACTCTCAAAGTTAACATACAATGTAGGAGAGAGACTGTTATCACCCTCAAAGTTAACATACAATGTAGGAGAGAGACTGTTATCACCCTCAAAGTTACATGCAACAAACAATGTAGGAGAGAGACTGTTATCACCCTCAAAGTTAACATACAATGTAGGAGAAAGAATGTTATCACCCCAAAGTTACATGTGACATACACTGTAGGAGAGAGACCATTTTCACCCCAAAGTTACAGGTAACATACAATGTAGGAGAGAGACCGTTATCACCCTCAAAGTTAACATACAATGTAGGAGAAAGAATGTTATCACCCCAAAGTTACATGTAACATACAATGTAGGAGAGAGACTGTTATCACCCCAAAGTTAACATACAATGCAGGAGAGAGACTGTTATCACCCCAAAGTTACATGTAACATACAATGTAGGAGAGAGACAGTTATCACACTCAAAGTTAACATATATAATCTAGTTATCACCCCAAAGTTGTTTTATGAGAAAGCCGATATCATACTTGTGTATTATATTTCCTCTGGGATCCAACAAATAGCACTGTTTGTATATAAGTAACTGTCCATCATTACTGCTGATCATCTTATGCTAACTAACCATGGTCATTGTCCTCGATATCACAGTCCAAATCAGAGGAACTTATTCTCTTATCACATTATTTTAATCAAATTAATTAAATATTCAAAACATAATCATAAATACACCAAATACTTACAAATATCACTATACATGTTGGAAACAATTACATGACATGGTATCTGAACTGTTCATTGTGAAGAAAGATCATAGTATCAAGCTGTAACCTGGAAGTTTGGGGTTTTTCCAGAGAAAGGGGAAATATTCCCGAAGACACTTTTGGAATCTCCAAAGTATTGTATTCTATAGACCCCAGGAGCCTGATCAGCTGGGATGTCCCATACAATGGTGGCCTCACTCTCACCAAGTAGTGTGCTAGTCCGTTTCCAGTGGAATCTGAAGGGGAAAAAATGTACATTGATATCTTTAACGCCATTGTAGGACTGTCCCTGAACATTCCATTTATACCATTTAAAACTGCCTACTGACCCCGTCAAAAGCCATCAAGATGATATTATCAGGAAAGCAGCATCAGGGATGTCTCTATTATTTATAAGTTTTGTTATTAATAAACATGTCAAGTGCAAATACAGATCAACTGATACTAGGTTCTTTCTTAATCCCAACTGAACATCCATCAGTTCACTATATTTGACATGAAATTCGACATTGTCACTACTTACTGGGTGCACCATTGACTGTCCTTGTAAACCACCTGCCATTCATTAGCCGTGTTTTGATGTTCTACTGTAAGGAATGTGTCTCCAGCCTAAAAGAAGACATAAAAATAAGATTAACAGCAGGATCATTGCATTATATATTGTTCCTCATTTACTTCCCAGTGGTCTTAATTATTTCTTATCTGTTCTTTTTACTCTTGTAATTTAACATGAAATAAATCTTTTGAGGGACTGGCTCTAATGTCTGGCACGACTTAATAGAAGATAACCGTGAGGTAAGGGACATAACCCTTATAAACATTATTTGCAGGAGTTATTCCCCTTCAGAGCCAAAGAATATCTCAAAATCTCCAGGATGCCACTTACTGCATGCCCTAGGCTATATAATCCTTGACATTTTTCGTTCAATTAATTTTACCTCTTTTTGTTTTGGTATGTACCGACAAACTGGCATCACATGATTATAATTCCAATGCGGTTTAAACAATTTCCCACTCATTGTAAGCAAAATAATAATAATAATAATATACACCATTTGATATAGCGCCCTATCTAGCTTACATAAGCCACTCTAAAGCACTTTACAGTACATAGATATACAATTTATACAATCAATACAATTAGCATATACATGAATCAAAACAATATTTGAGGAATTTGCAGGAATAATTTTAATAAAGGACTTTTATGAAGATAATTTGACTCAAGCATATATGGGTCTGTAGAAAATTGTTGAATTTTAGCACATTTGACTCATTAAGGCCCCACTCCTCAGGTCCTATAGAAATGAGTCATGAACTAAACTTTCCTACCATCAAACTGTTACAACATAATGATAATTCCAAGCAAGGTTGAATCATTTCCCACTGAAGTTATAAAAAATATACCAAAAATTGTTACTTCCTAATATAAACTGTAATAAACTTTACCCCCTCCCAAAGGGGAAACGGTTTACCAAAGATGATGAAATTTACAGAATACAGAGGTCACAGACAATTAAAGCCATGAGTTAACTGATCAACACTGCAAGGTTTCATTAATAGCCCTTTCAAACAGAATTTGAAGGAATTTATTGAAAGTACCAAAATATTGAAATGTTATGACAGAAATTGTTTTTTTTATTACTCAAGAAAGTTGATATTCCTTGGCTGTATTAAAAATGGTCAATTTTTTTTTTATTCTCTGACCAGTAGCAAGGCAAAGCTTTTTTGTTTCTTGTTACTTGATATACAAACTTTATAATAGGAATTGTCTCACTTGGTCCATATTTTTTTCAAATAGTTGAAATGTGCAGATAGAATAAAAAATGGCTGTAACTGTTATAAAATTAAACACAACATCCCTATTTTTAGCCTGTTTCCTCTGGCCCTAACACTTGACTTAGACATTTTGAGATAGATGTCTGGTGTACGAGGTATGCATTGTAGATTTTTGTTGTCTACACCTCAAAACTCTCCGATACCAAACAGTCTTGGAGAAATCCGCGTTTTCATAAAGAAATGCGCTTTGGCCCCACACTAGACATCTAACTGTCAAAATGTCTAAGTCTAGTGTCAGGGCCAGAGGAAATTTGGGTACCCCATTTTTGGATATATGCAGATCTTTATACAAATTTTATCACACTCACACTAGCTCAAAAGACTAAGACTAATTCTGATCACAAGGTTAGTAAACAGACAATGTGAAATCATAATACTACACCTTTAGAAGGCAAAAAACAAAACAGTGTCTGCCCCTTTGAAACATAGTTGATGTTAACAGGAACAACTCATTGACTTCCGGAATCGTTCATTAAATGCTCATAATGGCTTACTTTACAGTGTCTTTATTTCACGATATCAAACTTTCACAGATTTGTTAATTGAAATATCAAAGTTAAAACTAACAGTCCAAATATCTATGATCCCTTTCAAAAGTGCAACAAGATTTACCAGGGTTTATTTTACACTTTTCAGACTACAAATGAAAGTGAACCTCTACAGGAAGAACTGTAAAATACATAAAAGTGACAGTTCAACAAACTTACATTGGGAACAGTTTAAAGCATGTTGTCCATAAAATATCAGTGTTTTTGTTACCTACATTTTACAACAGCTGGTTCCTTTATGAATTGGGAAAATATAGCATTATTTCTATTAAAATTGGGAATATATTCCTCAGTTTTTAGTCATTTTGGGAAAATAAGGCACTTTTTAGCTAGGGGAAATAGCCTGTATACGACAGAGAACCTGAGCAAAAAACCCCACTGGTTATGCTGAATGATTCAGATTTTGGACTTGTAACAAGCTACTTATTCGGTTTAAATGGCTATCTGTAGATAAACTAAGTTGAAGAAGATACTGTTAACAGCTTGTAAAACTCACCCGTCTGTTATTCCGAGGATGTGCTGCAGCAAATGTAGCTTGAACTCTTGTTCCCTAAAAAAGTTAGAAACAATTTGGCTGGGATCAACTCCACATAGACTTCTGGTAAAAAAACTACATACATGTAGGTTAATCCTTACATAATCTAATGGGATCATCACTACAAAGTCTACTGGAATATACACCATGACTGGGTGCTTCTAAGTGCAAGAAAATGTATTATTTTCTCTTAGTTCTTTGTATGAGAACAATAGCCTATCAGAAAACAACATATATGTTTTAACCTTTTGATGATGACAGAAATTGATGTATCACTGCTATTAAATCAAAGTCAACTTTATAGATCTTATTACACTATATAAGTAAACTTCTGTCACCATTTACTGTGGAATAGCAAAGGTTAATGACAACTTGTTTTATGTCATAACAACTCTCACAAACTTCTTTAATGTTATTACTTGTATACAGTACACTTGCCTTATGTAATAATAACTGCACAATTGCCTAATGTAATAACTCTCATAAACATGTCTTACGTCTTAATAAATTACAGAGTTATCTAATATCGTAAGGACTGTTACAAACTTCAGCCAAATGATACATTTTCTGTAATGGTAATACAGTTTACTGATGCTAAGGATGTATACCTACCTGTTTACAGGTAATATAGATTACTTATATTTAAGATACCTACCTGTTTACAGGTAATATAGATTACTTATATTTAAGATACCTACCTGTTTACAGGTAATATAGATTACTTATATTAAAGATATCTACCTGTTTACAGGTAATATAGAGTACTTATATTTAAGATATCTACCTGTTTACAGGTAATATAGAGTACTTATATTTAAGATAACTACCTGTTTATAGGAAGGAAGAATATCATGCAGGAGAGTTCCAAATCCGCTTGGTGCTCCATCATATACAACTGGAGTCACAAATCCCCACTCTTGGCTGACCAGATTGGGAGGGTTTGGTCCAGGGGATGCAGGCTCTCCCTTAAAATTAACAAAACAATTGCCACCATTACATCAAACAAAGACTTTCCTGACCAATATAATGGTCGTTTTAAATAGAACAAAGACTTTCCTGACCAATATAATGGTCGTTTTAAATAGAACAAAGGCTTTCTCTGTCAAACATAAAGTTTTCCAATGTTGAAGAAGACGAAGTCATTGCCAGGATCTTCACTAGTGTCACAAGCTCTTGTCAGTAGATATATCCTTGCATGATACTGGCTAGTGTCTTGTGTCTAAAACACATTTCTGAGGGCTTGCATTTGCCATTACCTTCACTAGTTTCACATTCTCCTATAAAAAGGCTTACCTTCACCATGGCATTGCACAGTGTTAGTATATCCTGAATGGAGATGGAAATTTGCCATCACATTAGATAGAGTCTCAATTAAGCATTGAACTGTTTTTGTATGGTATTTATGATCTATTTGAATGACACAGCTTTGCAAGCAATCAACATAATGCGCGCTAGCACATAGCGCGCAAGCACATAGCGCACATTATGATTTGTTTGCTTGCAAAACTGTGTCATTCAAATAGATCATAAATACCATACAAAACCAGTTCAATACTTATATTTATGTTTTCTCTTCCTCTTATGTTCTTTTTTAACTTATAATTTATATTTAAAATTAAAAATGCCCGCCTTATCGACAGTCCACACAATTTCGTTCAATAATTTGAACAGCGTATTGTCGCGTGCTGATTGGCAAACAAAGTACTAGCACACACTTCAATTTTATTCCACAATTCAGTATCAATACAATTACGTATGATATGTCTATAGGGTGATTTAAGTTTATCAATAGAAATCTGAGCTGTAGGTTAGATTTTAAATTGTTCAGATTTTTCCACAGAACAAATTTCACACATGGATAAATACAATGAACACTGTGAATCCGACCTTGACCTCCACGAGGGAGTTATTTTTGGAAGTTAATTCGAAAGTTTCTCTTTGCTCATTTTGTGAAGAATCCAGACTTGAATTAATATGTGATTGTATGGGAATCTGACTACAGTCGGTAGATTCTATAACAGTCTTGTTATTTGACATGTCGTGATCAGCTGGGGAAACCGTGGCTGCGAGATGCGTGAAACCGATAGCGTTTGAAGTGAGTGATCTTGCGACAGAGCACAGGGGTTCGTTACAAATGTCTGAAATGTTTATGTGTGCTGCGACTCATATCAGTAGGTCTGTAACATATGTGTCAGTAGGTCTATAGAATATGTGTATTTCAGACATTTGTAACGAACCCCTGTTGATCAGCACAGTGTAACAGACGATATTTCCGATAAATTGCACGAGTGTTAAAATTGTTTCCATTGCCGGCATTGGTGATTTCAACCGATGTGCGTTTTTTGCAGACCTTGGTCTTGTTTTTGTTGTAATAAAAGTATTTTTTATTTCCTTTTTTCTTTTGCACATAAATTTACAATGACATATTGTCAAGACTCACAATGCCCAGCGATATTTCAGCAGCCGTCATGTTTATTTACATTGGATATTTTAGTTCCGATCAGTGTTGTATTAATACGCTAAGAATTGTGTCTCGTGCTGCATGGTAATTAAAGTCCCATCAACAACACAGCTTTCAAAGAGGCTATATAGTGACAATGCCGTGCAAATGTAAATATTATTCTGTAAAAGGGCCTATACCTTTCATATGGCACTACATGTTACTAGTGTAACAATATCCTGTATAAAGACCTACCTTTGACATAGTGTTGACTAGTGTAACAATCTCCTGTATGAAGACCTACCTTTGACATAGTGTTGACTAGTGTAACAATCTCTAGTATGAAGACCTACCTTTGACATAGTGTTGACTAGTGTAACAATCTCCTGTATGAAGACCTACCTTTGACATAGTGTTGACTAGTGTAACAATCTCTAGTATGAAGACCTACCTTTGACATAGTGTTGACTAGTGTAACAATCTCCTGTATGAAGACCTACCTTTGACATAGTGTTGACTAGTGTAACAATCTCTAGTATGAAGACCTACCTTTGACATAGTGTTGACTAGTGTAACAATCTCCTGTATGAAGACCTACCTTTGACATAGTGTTGACTAGTGTAACAATCTCCTGTATGAAGACCTACCTTTGACATAGTGTTGACTAGTGTAACAATCTCCTGTATGAAGACCTACCTTTGACATAGTGTTGACTAGTGTAACAATCTCCTGTATGAAGACCTACCTTTGACATAGTGTTGACTAGTGTAACAATCTCCTGTATGAAGACCTACCTTTGACATAGTGTTGACTAGTGTAACAATCTCCTGTATGAAGACCTACCTTTGACATAGTGTTGACTAGTGTAACAATCTCCTGTATGAAGACCTACCTTTGACATAGTGTTGACTAGTGTAACAATCTCCTGTATGAAGACCTACCTTTGACATAGTGTTGACTAGTGTAACAATCTCCTGTATGAAGACCTACCTTTGACATAGTGTTGACTAGTGTAACAATATCCTGTATGAAGACCTACCTTTGACATAGTGTTGACTAGTGTAACAATCTCTAGTATGAAGACCTACCTTTGACATAGTGTTGACTAGTGTAAAAATCTCATGAATGAAGACCTACCTTTGACATAGTGTTAACTAGTGTAACAATATCCTGTATGAAGACCTACCTTTGACATAGTGTTGACTAGTGTAACAATATCCTGGATGAAGACCTACCTTTGACATAGCTGTGGCCAGTGTCAAAAGCTCCTGTATGAAAACCTACCTTTGACAGGGAGTTGGTTAGTTAAATGCCACACGTCCAGTATGAAGACCTACCTTTGACAGGGAGTTGGTTAGGTAAATGCCACAAGCTCCTGTATGAAAACCTACCTTTGACAGGGAGTTGGTTAGTTAAATGCCACAAGTCCTGAATGAAGACCTACCTTTGACATAGCTGTGGCCAGTGTCACAAGCTCCTGTATGAAGGCCTTCAGTGTGTGTGGTCCATATATAGTTGATCCTCCTTCATATCGTTGTTGCTGTTGTAAATATATGATTTATCGCTTCAAGTTATACTATTAAAAGTCCACTGTTTGTTAGAATTGCTATCTTACAACCTCTTGAAATATAACAACAATTAATCATCACTATTGTGATATTTTCAATATTTCTGTTTAACATGTTCTATTTCAGATTTCGTTTTCTTATTTTTCTCACTCTTGCTTACAAATAACTTGATTATTGTTAATATGCACCTACAAGCCAAATATCAGGATATACACCTACTAGCCAAATATCAGGATATACACCTACAAGCCAAATATCAGGATATACACCTACAAGCCAAATATCAGGATATATACCTACCAACCAAATATCAGGATATACACCTACTAGCCAAATATCAGGATATACACCTACACACCTACTAGCCAAATTTTAGGATATACACCTACTAGCCAGATATCAGGATATACACCTTCTACCCACCTACTAGCCAAATATGAGGATATACATGTACACCTACTAGCCAAATTTCAGGATATACACCTACTAGGCAAATATCAGGATATACCCCTACAAGCCAAATAGCAGGATATACACCTACACACCTACTAGCCAAATTTCAGGATATACACCTACTAGCCAGATATCAGGATATACACCTAATAGCCAAATATCAGGATATCCACCTCCAAGCCAAATATCAAGATATACAACAACAAGCCAAATATCATGATATACACCTTCTTACCAAATAACAGGATATACACCTACACACCTACTAGCCAAATTTTAGGATATACACCTACTAGGCAAATATCAGGATATACACATACTAGCCAAATATCAGGCTATACACCTACTAGCCAAATTTTAGGATATACACCTACTAGCTAAAAAACAGGATATACACCTACACACCTACTAGCCAAATTTTAGGATATACACCTACTAGCGAAATATCAGGATATACACTTACTAGCCAAATATCATGATATACACCTACTAGCGAAATATCAGGATATATACCTACTAGCGAAATATCATGATATACACCTATAAGCCAGATATCAGGATATACACCTAAAAGCCAAATATCAGGATTTACACCTACTAGCCAAATTTTAGGATATACACCTACTAGCGAAATATCATGATATACACCTTCTTACCAAATAACAGGATATACACCTACTGGCCAAATATCAGGATATCCACCAACAAGCCAAATATCAGGATATCCACCAACAAGCCAAATATCAGAATATACACCTACTAGCCAGATATCAGGATATACACCTACTAGCGAAATATCAGGATATACAGCTACTAGTCAAATATCAGGATATATACCTACAAGCCGAATATCAGGATATACACTTACTAGCCAAATATCAGGCTATACACCTACTAGCCAGATATCAGGATATACACCTTCTACCCACCTACTAGCCAAATATCAGGATATACACCTACTAGCCAAATATCATGATATACACCTACTAGCCAAATATCAGGATGTACACCTACTAGCCAAATATCAGGATATACATGTACACCTACTAGCCAAATATCAGGATATACACTTACTAGCCAAATATCATGATATACATCTGCTAGCCATATATCAGGATATACACCTACTGGCCAAATATCAGGATATACGCCTACTAGCCAAATAGCAGGATATACACCTACAAGCCAAATGTCAGGATATACACCTACTATCCAAATATCAGGATATACATGTACACCTACAAGCCAAATATCATGATATCCACCTACAAGCCAGATATAAGGATATACCCCTTCTGCCCAAATATCAGGATAGACACCTACTAGCCAAATATCGGGATATACATGTACACCTACTAGCAAAATAGCAGGATATACATGTACACGTACAAGCCAAATATCAGGATATAAACCTACTAGCCAAATATCATGATATACATCTGCTAGCCATATATCAGGATATACACCTACTTACCAAATATCAGGATATACATGTACACCTACTAGTCAAATATCAGGATATATACCTACTAGCCAAATATCACGATATACACCTACTAACCAAGTAGCAGGATATACACCTACTAGCCAAATAGCAGGATATACATGTACACCTACAAGCCAAATATCAGGATATACAACTACAAGCCAAATATCATGATATACACCTACAAGCCAGATATAAGGATATACACCTTCTACCCAAATATCAGGATATACACCTACTAGCCAAATATCACGATATACACCTACTAGCCAAATAGCAGGATATACACCTACAAGCCAAATATCAGGATATACACCTACTAGCCAAATATGAGAATAAACACCTACTAGCCAAATATCAGGATATACACCTACAAGCCAAATGTCAGGATATACACCTACTAACCAAATATCAGGATATACACCTACTAGCCAAATATCAGGATATATACCTACTAGCCAAATATCAGGATATACACCTACTAACCAAATATCAGGATATACACCTACTAGCCAAATAGCAGGATATACATGTACACCTACTAGTCAAATATCAGGATATAAACCTACATGCCAAATATCATGATATACACCTACAAGCCAAATATCAGGATATACACCTACAAGCCAGATATCAGGATATACACGTACTAGCCAAATATCAGGATATACACCTACTAGCCAAATATCAGGATATACACCTACTAGCCAAATATCAGGATATACACCTACAAGCCAAATATCATGATATACACCTATAAGCCAGATATCAGGATATACACCTTCTAGCCAAATATCAGGATATACACCTACTAGCCAAATATCAGGATATACACCTACTAGCCAAATATCAGAATATACACCTACTAGCCAAATATTAGGATATACACCTTCTAGCCAAATATCAGGATATACACCTTCTAGCCAAATATCCTTAGCCAAATATCAGGATATACACCTACTAGCCAAATATCAGGATATACACCTACTAGCCAAATATTAGAAAATAGGGCCTGATCGAACTTACAAAGAGAACTCTTCAGTTTTTTTACCCATTCCAGCTTTAAAGACCTTTGACCTCTACCTGTGCTTATAATTGCCCTTTGCCCTAACAACATTTTAGAAAAATAAGATTTGCACAGACGGTGTACATACAGTATAATATCTAATTATCATTGGTGCAGACCTTCTTATAATTAGAAAATGTTGCTTGAACTCTATTTTTTAACTCCTATGACCCCTGTGTTCTTTATAGAAGGTCAAAACCATTTTTATGAGAAGTCTTTATATCACTCTATTCCAGGTACACCTCCTGGCCAAATATCAGGCATGATCAAACTACCAGCCTTGAATTGAAAGTAGGTCAAGGTAAACTGGACAAATATCCAAACCCTAGGTCTTTTAGCTTTAAGAAGAAGGCAGTCAAAGGAAAGATGCTGCAACAACCCTTAAGCTCACAAGCACTTCATACCAAGTGAATTGAAAATATGTATAGATTCAAATCAAATGTCATATTAAAAAAAAAATACAAAACTTTATAACAATGGCTAGGAGTGGTAAAAGGAATCCCCACTCATTATTTTATTATAACCATCAAATTTTCATTGCAACTGGTAAAAGATGATTTTCATTAAAATTTTCAACTTATCTTGAACAAGTTTCAGATATTTGAAGGTGGTCTTACCTGGTACTCTTCATAGGTTGTAACATAATCAGCATAATCATTAGACAGACCAGCTATTACTGATACTGTGTTGGCAGGAAACCCTCCCTGTATAAGTGCCTGTAATAGAAACAAGACGTGTTATATTGTACATGCATTGCATAGCTAGTAACCTACTGCTATAATAGATTCTATTTGTCAAATTATTAGGTTATGTATGTCAAAATGATACCAGTAATCTACTGCTGTAATAGGTCCTGTGTGTCAAAGTGAGACCAGTAACCTACTGCTATATTGGTCCTGTCTGTCAAATTGAGGCCAGTAATCTACTACTGTAATAGGTTATGTATGTCAAAATGATACCAGTAATCTACTGCTGTAATAGGTTCTGTGTGTTGGAGTGAGGCCAGTTACCTACTGCTGTAATAGGTTATGTATGTCAAATTGAGGCCAGTAACCTTCTGCTATAATAGGTCCTGTCTGTCAAATTGAGGCCAGTAATCTACTGCTGTAATAGGTTATGTATGTCAAATTGAGGCCAGTAACCTACTGCTATAATAGGTCCTGTCTGTCAAATTGAGGCCAGTAACCTACTGCTATAATAGGTCCTGTCTGTCAAATTGAGGCCAGTAATCTACTGCTGTAATAGGTTATGTATGTCAAAATGATACCAGTAATCTACTGCTGTAATAGGTTCTGTGTGTTGGAGTGAGGCCAGTAACCTACTGCTGTAATAGGTTATGTATGTCAAAGTGAGGCCAGTAACCTACTGCTGTAATAGGTTATGTATGTCAAAGTGATACCAGTAACCTACTGCTGTAATAGGTTATGTATGTCAAAGTGATACCAGTAACCTACTGCTGTAATAGGTTATGTATGTCAAAGTGAGGCCAGTAACCTACTGCTGTAATAGGTTATGTATGTCAAAATGATACCAGTAATCTACTGCTGTAATAGGTTCTGTGTGTTGGAGTGAGGCCAGTAACCTACTGCTGTAATAGGTTATGTATGTCAAAGTGAGGCCAGTAACCTACTGCTGTAATAGGTTATGTATGTCAAAGTGAGGCCAGTAACCTACTGCTGTAATAGGTTATGTATGTCAAAGTGAGGCCAGTAACCTACTGCTGTAATAGGTTATGTATGTCAAAATGATACCAGTAATCTACTGCTGTAATAGGTTCTGTGTGTTGGAGTGAGGCCAGTAACCTACTGCTGTAATAGGTTATGTATGTCAAAGTGATACCAGTAATCTACTGCTGTAATAGGTTATGTATGTCAAAGTGATACCAGTAACCTACTGCTGTAATAGGTTCTGTGTGTTGGAGTGAGGCCAGTAACCTACTGCTGTAATAGGTTATGTATGTCAAAGTGAGACCAGTAACCTACTGCTGTAATAGGTTATGTATGTCAAAGTGAGGCCAGTAACCTACTGCTGTAATAGGTTATGTATGTCAAAGTGAGGCCAGTAACCTACTGCTGTAATAGGTTATGTATGTCAAAGTGAGGCCAGTAACCTACTGCTGTAATAGGTTATGTATGTCAAAGTGAGGCCAGTAACCTACTGCTGTAATAGGTTATGTATGTCAAAGTGAGGCCAGTAACCTACTGCTGTAATAGGTTATGTATGTCAAAATGATACCAGTAATCTACTGCTGTAATAGGTTCTGTGTGTTGGAGTGAGGCCAGTAACCTACTGCTGTAATAGGTTATGTATGTCAAAATGATACCAGTAATCTACTGCTGTAATAGGTTATGCATGTCAAAGTGATACCAGTAATCTACTGCTGTAATAGGTTATGCATGTCAAAGTGATACCAGTAATCTACTGCTGTAATAGGTTATGCATGTCAAAGTGATACCAGTAATCTACTGCTGTAATAGGTTATGCATGTCAAAGTGATACCAGTAATCTACTGCTGTAATAGGTTATGCATGTCAAAGTGATACCAGTAATCTACTGCTGTAATAGGTTATGCATGTCAAAGTGATACCAGTAATCTACTGCTGTAATAGGTTATGCATGTCAAAGTGATACCAGTAATCTACTGCTGTAATAGGTTATGCATGTCAAAGTGATACCAGTAATCTACTGCTGTAATAGGTTATGCATGTCAAAGTGATACCAGTAATCTACTGCTGTAATAGGTTATGCATGTCAAAGTGATACCAGTAATCTACTGCTGTAATAGGTTATGCATGTCAAAGTGATACCAGTAATCTACTGCTGTAATAGGTTATGCATGTCAAAGTGATACCAGTAATCTACTGCTGTAATAGGTTATGCATGTCAAAGTGATACCAGTAATCTACTGCTGTAATAGGTTATGCATGTCAAAGTGATACCAGTAATCTACTGCTGTAATAGGTTATGCATGTCAAAGTGATACCAGTAATCTACTGCTGTAATAGGTTATGCATGTCAAAGTGATACCAGTAATCTACTGCTGTAATAGGTTATGCATGTCAAAGTGATACCAGTAATCTACTGCTGTAATAGGTTATGCATGTCAAAGTGATACCAGTAATCTACTGCTGTAATAGGTTATGCATGTCAAAGTGATACCAGTAATCTACTGCTGTAATAGGTTATGTATGTCAAAGTGATACCAGTAATCTACTGCTGTAAGAGGTTATGCATGTCAAAGTGATACCAGTAACCTACTGCTGTAATAGGTTCTGTGTGTTGGAGTGAGGCCAGTAACTTACTGCTGTAATAGGTTATGTATGTCAAAGTGAGGCCAGTAACCTACTCCTGTAACAGGTTCTGTTTGTCAAAGTGAGGCTAGTAACATACTGATGTAACTAGTCCTGTGTGTCAACTAGAACTGTAAGCTAAAGGCTATAACTAATAACCCAGCTCCTATATAAACCAGAACTGTAAGCTAAAGGCTTACTAAGGCAAAGCAATATAGTCTCCCACCAGTAACAATTATTTCACACAAAGAAGCATAACTCCACCTAAAAGGGTTGAAATCCCAAATTAAAATGCTGGAGCACAACTGCATTAGATACCAATCATTCATGCAAAGTTTCAATGAAATCCACCTGTTAGTGAAGGAGGAGTTGCAAGGACAAATATTTCACACAAAGGGGCATTACTCCATCAAAAAGGGTCAAAATCCCAAATAAAAATGGCGGTGCACGGTACATGAGATACTGATCATTCATGCAAAGTTTCAATGAAATCCACCTGTTAGTTAAGGAGGAGTTTTCCGGACAAGTTACTGTGGACGGCAGACAGACAGACAGACATCCAGACAGGGTGATTTCACTATACCCCCACTAACTTCGTTACTGGGGTATAATAACACTCCTGCAATAGGTTCTGTATGTCAAAGCGAGGCCAGTAAAATATTACTGTAACAGAAGCTGTGTGTCATAGAGGGCTAGTAACTTACTGCCGTAACTGCATCTCTTGTCCTCCTACCAGACATGGTTCTACAAAAAAATAACGTTTTTGACGCTTTAGTAGAATCAGAGGACAAATAATAAATAAGTATTGTATGTAGAATACAGTTTTTTTCATTTCATGCTATCATTCAAGGAACATTATGGCATAATACCAATAAGAAATAAAGATATTTCAAGGCTGGTAAATAATCTAAACAGATAAGATTACATAAATAAGTACCAGAGGTCAACAGTCTACATAGACAAGTCATAGAGGTCAAGTCTACATAGACATGTCATAGAGGTCAACAGTCTACAAAGACAAGTTATAGAGGTCAACAGTCTACATAGACAAGTCATAAAGGTCAACAGTCTACATAGACATGTCATAAAGGCCAACAGTCTACATAGACAAGTCATAAAGGTCAACAGTCTACATAGACATGTCATAGAGGTCAACAGTCTAAATAGACAAGTCATAGAGGTCAACAGTCTACATAGACAAGTCATAGAGGTCAACAGTCTAAATAGACAAGTCAAAGAGGTCAACAGTCTACAAAGACAAGTCATAGAGGTCAAGTATACATAGAAAAGTCATAGAGGTCAAGACTACAAAGACAAGTAATAGAGGAGAACAGTCTACAAAGACAAGTTATAGAGGTCAACAGTCTACAGAGACAAGTCATAGAGGTCAAGTCTACATAGACACGTCATAGAGGTCAAGTCTACATAGACGAGTCATAGAGGTCAACAGTCTACATAGACATGTCATAAAGGTCAACAGTCTACATAGACAAGTCATAGAGGTCAAGTATACATAGACAAGTCATAAAGGTCAACAGTCTACATAGACAAGTCATAGAGGTCAAGTCTACATAGACAAGTCATAGAGGTCAACAGACTACATAGATAAGTCATAGAGGTCAAGTCTACATAGACGAGTCATATAGGTCAACAGTCTACATAGACATGTCATAGAGGTCAACAGTCTAAATAGACAAGTCATAGAGGCCAACAGTCTACATAGACAAGTCATAGAGGTCAACAGTCTACAGAGAAAGGGTCGTAAAGAGATCAACAGTCAAAAAGACAGGACAGAGAGGTCAATATTTCACAGAAATACTTGCTCTCTGTTTCAATTCCTTACGTGAATTCAGCTGGAACAGCCAGTATAGCTAGCTGTCCAATCCTCAGAATCTGAACATCCACTATAGATGGCTGCCAGGCATAAGGGAAGCTGATCTGTAAAACACCACACATTTGATAATCAGTTTAATAGTGAGCTTGTCTATGGTTTACCAGCATACAACCTGTACTTATGACAGAGGGATGTGATTAGGTCATTTATATCTCCTGTACTGATGATAGAGGGATGTGGTTAGGTCTATTACATATCCTCCCTATCAGCATACTACCTGTACTGATGACAGAGAGATGTGATTAGGTCTATTATATATCATCATATACAATAAGGTTTATTTTATTATTTCATGTTTCAGCATTGCCCGTCTTAATTAGTGGCGTTAAGGTCAAAATTTATATTGATGTTTAGCCTCAGATTACGTCAAGTGTGCTCCCCTATATTAGGGACTGACCAAGCAAATCTTACCTTAAGGCGCAAATAACCAGATTAGTCATTGTGGTGCAGTAGAAACTTAATTAGGTTAAGGTAACAATACCCAGTGAAATCATGAGGACTGACATAGTTCAAACCTATACGACTGAAAATCATTCTCTTGTAACCACTTTGACAGCGGCTACGGTAGTCACATACCTCCCCTGTATCCAGTAAGATTGGTTTTGGATGGTGACAGCGAACTTGCTCCTGGGAAGGTGCTTTGATGAAATTCACAATAGCATTCCAGAAAGCATTTCCACTTGTGGAACCTGTGAATTAAAACAATGGGGTTCAAAAGGCCTGTATTGCTCACCTGTTTTTGTTATCTGCCATAGAGACGAAACTATAATGTTTTTGAGGCCAGTGGGGCCACATTTTGCATTCTTACAAAATTTAATCAAAATATGTAAAACTCCCTTCACCTGTATTTGATAAGCTGTATTTAAAAGATTAATCCCAGTTTCCCATATTGGGTCCCAATTCACAGGTAACAAATTATTACCCAGTGATACCATTTCACTAATGACTTACTTTGGTTGAAATTAAATGCTCCTGGTCCATCTGTTGTTCCTGCTGCAAAACTGTATCCCATGGCGGTTTTACACGTCTTTACCTGTAAACATAAAGGTTATCACATTAGTGAGACTTGACTGAAAATCTACAGTTTATCAACAAAATAAGAAAATTTGATAACATAATGTCAGAAATGGGATCTACTGTTTCTTGTACAACACAAGAATAAGTTATAACAGTTTCCACAGTCCATAAATACATCCTGATGAAGTTGATCACGTTCGCTAAATATAGTGCACAACACTTTTCTTGAACCTGTCTATACCTTTTAGGAATGCTACCAATTCAAATATATGCAGCAAGGTCAATATCTGGTTTTGACTCTGTTCTTTCATTATTTTGAAACAAGAGCCCACAGGCCTTAATGGTCACCAGCCACTTGCTAATTTTATACTCAATTATACAATGTATTTGTCCCCTTGGTCCAACAATCTTTCGATCAAAATCCCTTCAGCCATTCTGGACTAGTATCTGTTAAAGGAAAGTTGACAGAAGACAAAAGTCAGTCTGACCAACACTTCACCACAGCACAAGTATACTGACAGTCAGACTGACCAACACTGCACCACAGCACAAGTATCCTGACAGTCAGTCTGACCAACACTTCACCACAGCACAAGTATACTAACAGTCAGTCTGACCAACACTACACCACAGCACAAGTATCCTGACAGTCAGTCTGACAACCACTGCACCACAGCACAAGTATCCTAACAGTCAGTCTGACCAACACTTCCCCACAGCACAAGTATACTGACAGTCAGTCTGCCCAACTCTACACCACAGCACAAGTATACTGTCAGTCAGTCTGATCAACACTACACCACAGCACAAGTGTACTGACAGTCAGTCTGACCAACACGGCAGCACAGCACAAGTATCCTGACAGTCAGTCTGACCAACACTACACCACGGCACAAGTATCCTAACAGTCAGTCTGACCAACACTACACCACAGCACAAGTATCCTGACAGTCAGTCTGACCAACACTGCACCACAGCACAAGTATACTGACAGTCAGTCTGAGTACAGAAACGGTGTACAGTTTATGAAAAGTTCTTTTTTTATACAACCATTAACATTTTCTATGTGACGTTTCGATGACAAGTACAATATGTACACTGTCACCTTCATCAGACAAATGACCAATGAAGCGTATGCACACAAAGGTGTAAAATGTGTACAAGTTTTCCACAAAATTGATGTTGATTTCGGCTACACTGTAGGCGTATGTACAATAGTTATTATACATGTACCGAAATGACTCGATTCAGCTACGCTTTGTTTAATAATTGGTCATAGATGTGCGAGAGTCTTTGAGCCCCCTCATCTCGATTTACCCTGTGTACAGTTTTATGTGTACTGATTGAGTGTAATGTGTACCGACCTTGGTTGTTGAGTTGAGTTGTACTTCAACATTTGTCATATCTACATAGGAGTGCCTGAAGTCTACTGGTCCTGATAACTTGATGGTGGCTGCATGGTACAGCTCCATAGCTTTCGTGTATTGGTTATTCCCTATAATTTTTGTACTTTCAAACATGTTCTTCCCTGGTCCAAATGCTACACATTGTTCATTCTGTAAATTAAATAAATCACATTTGTTCATTCTGTAAATAAGTCATACATATTCATTCTGTAAATAAGTCACATTTGTTCATTCTGTAAATAAGTCACACTTGTTCATTCTGTAAATAAGTCATACATATTCAATCTGTAAATAAGTCATACTTGTTCATTCTGTAAATAAGTCACACTTGTTCATTCTGTAAACTAGAATTTTGTTTTTGTAAACAAAAACATGTCTCCCCTTATTAGCCATATAAAATAAACTCTGCTATAAAAAATTAACAAAGGCCCATATCATTTTATAGAGTGGGGCACGAGACCTGAATTTCGAATGCGACACTCCTACTTCCCAAGATACAGTAAAACTTCAGCAAGTTTGGTCAACGTAGGTGAAATAACATGCAACTTATGCTTCGGATAAACTTCTGCATTAAAATTAAACAAAGGGCCATACCTCTGTATAGAGTGAAGCATGAGACCTAATTCTATTGCACTGCACACCTTCTGTGGGTGATGCAGATTCAGTGCAAGCTTGATCAAGATATCTTAAACAGTTTGAAACTTACGGACCGGACAATAATTTACTGAAGGTGTGCACTTATTTGACCTCTGACGAAGGTCACAGTGACCTCATTCCAGTGCACTGCACACCTCCTGTGGGTGATACATGCATACCTAAAGTTTCATCAAGATTTCTTTTACAGTTTAAAAGTTATGGCCCGGACAAGTTCGATAAGAAGAACCAGAAGAAGAAGAATAACCAGAACTAATACAATATGTCTCCCTTCATTTGAAAGGGAGACATAATAAGTCACACATGTTCATTCTGTAAATAAATCACACATGTTCATTCTGTAAATAAGTCACATTTGTTCATTCTGTAAATAAATCACATTTGTTCATTCTGTAAATAAGTCACATTTGTTCATTCTGTAAATAAATCACATTTGTTCATTCTGTAAATAAATCACATTTGTTCATTCTGTAAATAAATCACATTTGTTCATTCTGTAAATAAATCACATTTGTTCATTCTGTAAATAAATCACATTTGTTCATTCTGTAAATAAATCACATTTGTTCATTCTGTAAATAAATCACATTTGTTCATTCTGTAAATAAATCACATTTGTTCATTCTGTAAATAAATCACATTTGTTCATTCTGTAAATAAATCACATTTGTTCATTCTTAAGATAAGTCATACATCACTGTTTAAAAACTCCATCCTTTTTTCATTCTCTACACTAGTTATTTATTGTTCATTCTAGGTACTCACTCTGCCATTACAGGTACTTGTGGCATTATCACAGGGATTCCCTGTGTCGAGACATTTTGGTCCAGCAGTGTTTGGGGACACGTCTCCTTCATTGGCTTGTGCAAAGGCAGCTACAAATGTACCCTGAAACAAGCAGAAGCTTTATGTACACCCACTGTCATCGCACATGTAACAGTGGAAGAAACATAGGACACAGATATTTTAACATTTACTTTGTCATGTACCCAACAGTTATACAAACAGAACAAAATACTTAGTAGCCATTATGATTACTGTATCAGGTATCTGTGAAGTCTTGTTACAAAAACAGACTTAGCAGCACAGCAGCACATTTAACAGAGTGAGTGACGGTCTATAACTGTCAATCATTTGGTATACCTGCCCAACAATCTCATACATATAATTGAAGATTTGCTTTCACGAATAAAATCATTCGCCAAAATGCATATTTTCTTTGCGCTTACTTTGCCTGATCTAGAGGTAAAGGTTACAGTGACCTATATACAGTATACACACCTATAAATGGGTGATGAATACTACATACTAGTGTCATCCACATATCTTCAGCTCAAACAAGATTTCACAGATACTTTTGTCATTATTTTACCTTTGACCTAGAGGTGAAGTCACCTGCCTAACCAGGAGCCCATTAAAGCACACATTACATCTTTCTTTGGTGATACAGGTATACTTAAAGACTGGTGAAGATATTTTGTAATGGTTCAAAAGTTACAGCCTGGTCAAGATGTTATAAGAATAACCAGAAGAAGCCGTACTGATACAATTTGCACCTCTTTAGAAGGGGAGATACAATTATGTATTGAGGACTACATACACTGCCAGGAAAGTCCTTGTTGAAGGTTTTTTCCATCAGCTGAGAAGCATACCCCTTGTTATCACTGCTCACCAATCCATTAGTGTTGTTCATACTTGTGCAATGCACTGCAAACCAGCTGTAAAAATCCGAAACTAGTTAGATATAAACAAAGATCAGATACAGTCTATTATTATATAACGAACTTATCTTTAGTTTATGGTAGTCAAAGCTGTCCACTCCCGGTCTTACTCATACAAATGTGTAGGAGATGAGGGACAGCCACTTTCCTGAGTATAGATTCTCATCTCCACCATCTATGGATCATTTTATGAAATGTTGGTTTAAATCCACCAGTAACTTTCGGAGGAGATATTTTTGAAAGTTTTGCACCAAGTGACCCCCTAGTGGCTTCACTAGACAGCCCTCCTCTGTGGTTCAGACCCTTTTAGAGTAAACATGTTGATCCTCATAATCTTAGGATCACTTAACAATACAGTTTAGAGGGAATATATTCTAATGAAAGACTTTGTGTAATTTTGTATTTTGATTAATCACCTGATCATTCCTATGTCCTTGCCTTCAGCATCCAACATCTTGAGTACTGTCATGTTCTTGTCGACATTGTACTTGTATCTGACAGTGATAAACAGAAACACTACAATCATATATTTAGAGGTAGGCTATGGAAATGGTCATATCATTACCTTTTTATCAAATACACTAACAAAATTTTAGCATAACATAAAAATAATAATACAAATAAAAGAACATAGCAACAATAAACGTTTCATTTTCAACATCTTATCTCCTTTACAACAAAAGTTGAATATATTATCAGAATTTAAATTCCTCCCAAAAGCCATGATCCTATGAAGATGGCAAAATACAGTGAACAGCTTGACAGAAGGATATGCTTTGTGCACCCTATTCTGTACTTCAACTAAATAAATCTTATACTGCTCTCCTTTACAGGCAAATGATGTGTAATTAAGGTGAGAAGTTCAAATGTGTTAAACTGAAGGTGAAAAAAAGATGGCATGTTCCCAGGAAGATATGACACAATCTTAGCAGATAATGACATGTGCAGGACAATATTGGTCAATCCAGGATATGACCCATTCACCGCTAGCAGTATCACACATGCAAAACAATCAATACCACAGAAAAGTATACGATAAAGAATGATATCAAACTGATACTGAAATTTAACCTCTATGCTAGTATTACACTGTTATCATTTATTTTTTCTATTGATGTGTTATTATAGTTACCTTAAGCTTGCTCTCTCCTGTGGTGGGTTTCTGTGATGTATTTTTATAGTTACCTTGCTCTCTCCTGTGGTGGGCTTCTGTGATGAGTTATTATAGTTACCTTGCTCTCTTTCCTATGGTGGGTTTCTGTAATGTGTTATTATAGTTTCCTTGCTTTCTCCTGTGTCAGGTTTCTGTGATGTGTTATTATAGTTACCTTGCTCTCTCCTGTGGTGGGGTTCTGTGATGTGTTATTATAGTTACCTTGCTCTCTCCTGTGGTGGGTTTCTGTGATGTGTTATTATTATAGTTACCTTGTTCTCTCCTGTGGTGGGTTTCTGTGATGAGTTATTATAGTTACCTTGCTCTCTTTCCTATGGTGGGTTTCTGTAATGTGTTATTATAGTTACCTTGCTTTCTCCTGTGTCAGGTTTCTGTGATGTGTTATTATAGTTACCTTGCTCTCTCCTGTGGTTGGTTTCTGTGATGAGTTATTATAGTTACCTTGCTCTCTCCCCTGTGGTGGGTTTCTATGATGAGTTATTATAGTTACCTTGTTCTCTCCTATGGTGGGTTTCTGGAATGCGTTATTATAGTTACCTTGCTCTCTCCTGTGGTGGGTTTCTGTGATGAATTATTATAGTTACCTTGCTCTCTCCTGTGGTGGGTTTCTGTGATGAGTTATTATAGTTACCTTGCTCTCTCCTATGGTGGGTTTCTGTAATGCGTTATTATAGTTACCTTGCTTTCTCCTGTGTCAGGTTTCTGTGATGTGTTTTTATAGTTACCTTGCTTTCTCCTATGGTGGGTTTCTGTAATGCCTTATTATAGTTACCTTGCTTTCTCCTGTGTCAGGTTTCTGTGATGCGTTATTATAGTTACCTTGCTTTCTCCTATGGTGGGTTTCTGTAATGCCTTATTATAGTTACCTTGCTTTCTCCTGTGTCAGGTTTCTGTGATGCGTTATTATAGTTACCTTGCTCTCTCCTGTGGTTGGTTTCTGTGATGAGTTATTATAGTTACCTTACTCTATCCTGTGGTGGGTTTCTGTGATGTGTTATTATAGTTACCTTGCTCTCTCCTGTGGTGGGTTTCTGTGATGTGTTATTATAGTTACCTTGCTTTCTCCTATGGTGGGTTGCTTTCTCCTATGGTGGGTTTCTGTAATGCCTTATTATAGTTACCTTCCTCTCTCCTGTGGTGGGTTTCTGTAATGCGTTATTATAGTTACCTTGCTCTCTCCTGTGGTTGGTTTCTGTGATGAGTTATTATAGTTACCTTACTCTATCCTGTGGTGGGTTTCTGTAATGTGTTATTATAGTTACCTTGCTCTCTCCTGTGGTGGGTTTCTGTGATGATTTATTATAGTTACCTTGCTCTCTCCTATGGTGGGTTTCTTAGATGTGTTATTATAGTTACCTTGCTCTCTCCTGTGGTGGGTTTCTGTGATGTGTTTTTATAGTTACCTTGCTCTCTCCTGTGGTGGGTTTCTGTGATGTGTTGTTATAGTTACCTTGCTCTCTCCTGTGGTGAGTTTCTGTAATGCGTTATTATAGTTACCTTGCTTTCTCTTGCGGTGGGTTTCTCATATAAGCGACCGGACTTCTGTTGATGTTACTGTCCAACAGTTCTCCACTGTTTATAAAAATATTGCCAGCTTTCCTGGACATGTGAGCTCTTTCTACACTCTACAACAGATGCCTCCAGGTTGTTGACAGATTTATATTTTGTTTAGGTTACTAAATAGCTTTGTATCAGTCACTCTATAACATTTACTTCATATTGCCTGGTATGTGAGATATTCTTTGACTTTAA
>NW_018403494.1:58540-58950 GCF_002113885.1 Mizuhopecten yessoensis | reverse complement strand
CTGCATATAAATACATTTGGTGCTGAATTTTGGTCCCATTCCCAAATTATGTGTTTGTTGTGTATTTTTCCCAATAAAATCTGAAAATTTACCAATTTGTTGATATTTTTTACTTGAGAGCAAAACAAATCCAAAGATGATTTTGGTTCTTTGTATTATACAAGTTAAACTTTATCAATTTATTTTCCACTTGCACCACACAAAAATTCCCAACTTCAGCCATGTGACAATTTCTGAGACTTGGTATAAATAAAATTACCTCCAGCTTAATGTCCTGTGATTGCATGCATGAATCTGTGCTAACAAACACAATAGGGACACTAGTGCTCTTTTCAGCCACAATGAATGCTCTGGAGTACTGCCTCAAATGTATTCCATTAGATACCTGTGCAGGGTTTGCATATCCCATC
>NW_018403494.1:56609-58061 GCF_002113885.1 Mizuhopecten yessoensis | reverse complement strand
TTGTGGGAGAAATTCTCTTCTGTAAAACAACAATTTCGGTAAGATTAGCATAGAAAGTATCCTATGTAAGACAACAATTACTCGGGCAAGAACACTGTATTGGACAAAAAGTTTACATTTCATCAGAGACGTATATATTACATCTCTGATTTCATGTGATCTATGTGAATTCTTTCGATTTTGATGACTTACCAATTACAAACTACATAATGAAGGTCATCATATAAGTACTGGTAAATAAATAAAGGTATAATTAAATAAAGGTTGGTATAGCTTCTATCATTATCCATTAGCAAACATAACACATCACAATATCTGTGTGGTAATTCATTTAATTACAGCCTCTATTTCCAGCCTTTTTCTCAAATCTTCAAAAAAACAACTCCTTCCTTAATTTCCTTAAATTACGTTTTTTCCAAAGGAAAATATTACTGGGGTTAAAAACAAAACCATTAAGAATACTTTCCTAACTTCAGAAATAATCTTTAATGGGAAATTTCAGTTAAAAAAAATCAACAAGCTAAGAAACATTTGTGAAACTGGGGTCGGTACAAGTGTACTGATGCACTTGAGGTCTTGCTAACCTAGCTACCAGGAATTTTGTTTATTAGTAGCTGACCTCCTTTGTGTTTGCGATGGTCCTTATTTGAGTTTCTACCATGATGATGACCCTGTTTGTGTATGTTACCGTTGAGACATATCAGCGACTCTATGATACCGCTCTCTGCGTTGATACCGCGCTCTGCGTCACCCCATAACTCGGTTCATCAGTGTCAATGCCACATAAAAGATAAGCAACATGCTCTGCACTTGACAATAAATTGAACCTATCCTACAAGTACAAACCTTCCCAGGACTATAAAACTAGTGTACAGTGCCAGTAGCATATGTTGATCAGCCCACTACAATATTAACTCTTATTCAAATTAACCTCCCATTGGACTTCATATGAACAATTACATCCCTTTCACCAACCCTCCTCCCCACAAAACCAACTTTTAGATGACAGCTTCCCTGAAAGATTTTTTTTTCCTAATTAAATTTTACAGAGCATAAACCTATGAAATGTCTTCTACTCTTTTGCTTTTAGTATTCCAACAAAGAAATCTCCAAATCCTTGGTGTGGTTATTTGATTGTCTAACCCTCCACAGAGCCTCGGGTAAGACAACCAAAAGGCTCCCCCCTCAGGGTCGGAGATTTATCTGTCACACCCTCAGGGTGGGGGGAATTCTATTAGTCGCCCCGATGGTATAATTACTTAGTCCACCTTTGAGGTATGATTGTATAGCACAATGAAGCGCCACCACATCAATCAAAAGGAACAACGCAGTCGCATCACAAACAAGCAGTAAAAATATAACCTCACAATCAGATTCAACGAGAGAGAAATTAAACTGGCACTAATCAAGAAGGAAGGTTTATGTTGATTAACCCATTGCTTCAGAACACAC
>NW_018403494.1:55538-56451 GCF_002113885.1 Mizuhopecten yessoensis | reverse complement strand
TTTTTTTTTTTTTTTTTTTTAAAGGGGTACGCCCATTACGCCCTCCCCTGGACCCGCCCCTGAGTTGAGATAAAGTTTGTGGTAATGAAATGAAATTATTCAATTAATTAGTTCTTCGCTGCGGGAACCTTTTTTTTCATTTTGTTAATATCGGACCATTATCGGACCATCTACAGTGATCTATATGGTACGATCGGGCCTACTGTATAAGCTATGGTTCCCGCTGCTTATATTAAATTCTATGAAAATATATCCGCAAATAAGGAAATACAATAGCCTTGAACACAGTACAGAATGTATATATGTATTTATAAAGTTCTCTTCAAACCCGGAATTGGAAGGTAAACATGTTGAACTTCAACTTGAACGGTATGTCTTTAAACTGTCTAAACAGAGTCGTAACATTTTGGTATTTATATATCTAACACCCCCCGCTTGTTTAGACTTATATGATAAAATTAGCTGGAAATACCTTATATATAGGTATTTCTAGCTAATTTTATCATATAAGCCTACACAATCCCCCGTGACAGGCCCTGTGTCTTATATGTACGTCTGGTCTAAACCGTCACAAACATGAGAGTGTTAATTCATACCATATTAATTCCGGCTGCTGGTCCTGTAATATCTGCTATTCCAGCTCCAATCACATAGTTTGTATCCTGTGTCTGACATGCCGTCAAAACGACCGACACGGCCAGAGCAAGAAGTCGGCATGTTGTTGTTGCTGCCATGATTCATTCACATGTGAACCTGCGAGAACCGAAACTGGAATATATAGCCTAAATAGGAGAGCTTCCTTTTAGTATGTAAGAACGATTGTATCAGATTATTACCAGAGAGTTAATTTTCAGTACAACATGATCAACTGATTCCTTACAAAAATAAAACCATGTCCTGCGAGAAGTATTTA
>NW_018403494.1:8908-54687 GCF_002113885.1 Mizuhopecten yessoensis | reverse complement strand
TTGCAAAAGTAAACGACGCAGAAATTATAAGATAACATGGAAGCTGTATGTATAAATAATGATGATATACTTTAAACTAGAGAGTGCTGTATAAAAGAATTACTTTGTTTACAGACCAGTTCGCTGGAAAGAACAAAAATACCTTATGGCTTTCAGTGAATTTCCAAGAAGATATGGATGCAACCTGTTCAATTAGTATAAACTTTATTTTATTATCAGTATAATATTCCAGATATACAAACATGATATACGTGTTCAATTGATAGAAATTAAAACAGAATTGGTATCAGTATGGAATCGAATTTCTGTCAATTATGTATTAGAAAGTACCTCATTAAACTTTGTTTTTGCTCAATTGTTTTATAATTAGCATCAACAGAAGTAATTCCTAAACACATTTATTGCATCAATTTATCTGTAACTTTAAATAAATTCCCTCACCACAATGTCCTTATCGCGGGCGCATAGGATGTGCTACACTAATTACATATATACCTTTAGAAAAGCGCGAACGGGACACCAATACAGCTCTTTGAAACGCATATTTTACGATAAACAAATCTGTAGGCCCTATTTTTAACATCAGATCACACTGACATTACAATCTTTTGTCTGTCCGTCATGTTGGCCAGGTATATAAAGCATATTGATTAAATGTGTAAAGCGCTATCTAAAAGTCGCCTAAAACGCAACATTTGGTATTTCTTTTTACAAAAATAGATGTTTAGATAGAAATTTAAAATGAAATTGTGAAACAATTTAGAAGTATCAAAAAGTTGTATTTAAAATCTTTTTTATTGAAAAATAGCTAACGATCCACATCGTTGCACATGTCCAGAGGGAGAGTGAAAGGGGTTCCACCAATAGGTAGGTGACGGGGTGTGTTTTGGAACAATCAGTACGGCATCATACCTTGATTTATTCATCAGTCATATAGTTATTAAATGATAACCTAGAATGATGTCATAAGAACAAGTTTGTGAAACAGGTTTCACTATTTACCGCCAGATGTACGTGACATGTTCCACTGTGTACTGATCAGGATGCGATATGTTTTACCACGGAATTATACATCTTTACAGAACCATACATGTGATATTTACAACAGTTGTAGCACACTCTCTCACATCAGATGATCTTCTTTTTCCGAGATGAGCGTTTACCTCTCAGTGGGCTATTTGTTCAGGATAAAAGGTTAAAACTACATAGAAGTAGTACAGCCTAGCACTCCGCTGTCACCCTCTCCAGAACATCACTGAATGGTCAGACTGCAGTGTTCCGCTAAACGAGGGAGTTCTGGTGGCAGTCAGTTGACCGAATGGTAGTAAAGTTTTCTGGTAGAGGTACGTAGTCGTCCCGTTGCTGCACCAGGCTGGCCGAGTCGGGTACCTTTCTTTGTTGACTGCAACCAAGCCATGGGTTAGTTTGTAGTACACATTGGCCATTTTGTGATGTCTTAGTTGGGTCTGCAGTAAAGTCCATCCTAAGGTCCTTCAAGATACCTACCTGCCATGCTGGTGGTGAACATTATGCTACCTGTTCATCACGTTTCTTGCAGTACTCCATATCACATGGACCTAAAAATTTGGTACAGCTATATTTGGACCTTAGTTTAGGTCCATATGTAGCTGTAACACATTCCCAGGTCCCTGTGCTCCATCCTGGGATCTTTTGCCGCGAAATCAATGCTGTAGTTCCTAGAGGATACTGTTTTCTCTCCAATGTTGCATAATGTTACTATGATGATATATGTATACTACATTAGCTATCTTTCAATCATCGGAGATTGTGTTGGTCTTGTATGACGTCCTGTATATACGCGGACTGATGGTGTCTGGGCCCACGAACTTATGACTTCCTGAATATGATGGTGAGTACCGCGGAAATCGACTTGGCCAGTATACGGGGACTGATGGTGTCTGGGCCACGATTTTATGACTTACTGTATATGATGGTGAGTACCGCGGAGATCGACTTGGCCAGTATACGGGGACTGATGGTGTTTGGGCCTACCACCAGTATCTGTCTAACTGCATGCCCTATGCTCTTGATATTGTCCATTGTGGAGAGAGGTGACTACCGGTTGAAAAGTTGGGTCGATATCATGTTCTTATTTAATTATTGGTTTATCAGTTAGGCTTTCTGTTTCGGGTCAACGATGCCGTCCTTCGTTACATGTTATGAATGTTTTGTCCCTTTTATCGTTCTTCATAGATGATTTAAAATACCAAAATCTCTTCATGCTTCGAGTTTCGGTGTTATGTCCCTCTGTAATGTTTTCCCTAGGTCCCCATATTCCTGTTCGAGAACGGTTGTATCTTTCTGTTGACGTCTCGGGATTTTATGTGGATACTTCATTTTCTGGTGTACTCGTCCCTTTGTCATCTTCTATATTTCTTGTGATAGATATGACAGGTTATTCATTTTCTTACTGATCTTGGATGGTAGATTACTCTTCCTTGGTCTTCTGTTTTACACTGCATTCTAAGGCCATGTCAGTTACCTATTGGAGAGAGGATTCCGGTGCCGTTGAGAAGCTGCCCCAGTTAGCTCACTAAATAACAGTATTTTGTGTTGATTGGGATTGTACCAAGTAGATCATGACATTGTTGTGATCTCACACATCTGAAATGTGTGTTGGTGAATACAAGGTCCAGTGTGTTTGTTCCCTCTGTATGGTCCATTCCTAGTCGTGTGAGGCTGTTATCTATGTAAGACTGTTACGATATCGATAAATCTATCAAAGCTTCGGAACAATACATCCCCCTTCGAAGTTTTTTTTTCAGTCCAACGGGAAAATTTAATTCTCTAGCAAGGAGTACAATTTGCTGTTGTGCCTTATACGTGATAAAGAATTCTCCAGTTCGTGTAAGCTCATATATCATCTTTTGCTTTAGACCTCTAGTCTACTCCTGTGTGGTATGGTTTAGACTGTGAAGGGCGTCTTGTACCAACAGATATTAGTCCGTTTTAATCTCTACGCACTGTTCTACATACTCGATAACCAGGGATTACGCTCACTTTCGCTCTCTTCGTCCAGGGAGCCATCCTCGATATCCAGGGGTTACTCTCACTTTCGCTCTCTACACCCCTGGAATATGTCATAGCAAAACTGAAGGCTCAGTAATCTCCTCTGTAATCTTCAAAGAACATGCAACAGCCTATAGTGGTTGGTCAGGATTTTTTTTTACCCGACACCAATCAAATAGACAGACGCGTGCCTTCAATTTTGCTTTGACATATTCCAGTTAATGACATCGCAGACTTTATTTGATTCAGCCGCTTTCTATCTTCACTTGCAAGATAACAAACAGGGACGGCTTACAACTAAGCTGTATTAAAAGGGGGTCGATTTGACCTTTCGATCGTTAACGTTTCCTTTTTTGATAGTAACAACCCTGCTTCCCCTACCTACGGTTGTTAAATATGGAAACTGACTAGGTAAACAAGAGCTTGTTTCGAATACATTTCTTCCGTGATGGATGTTTACTGCTGACGGAAAACATACAACGCATGGTTGCAATCAGGATCTCGCAGGGAAAGATACATTGTACTGTTTCTTTGTGCGATTGGAATGTCGATGATTTTGATTTTGCTCATCAGAATGCGTGATTTTGTTGTCGCTACAGAGTTTCCGATGGGCGGACGTGGCAGTAGTTGGATTTGATCTTGGTTCACATGGCGGGTGTTGTCAATGAAGCAGACGTTTACCCTTCAGGAGCATCTGGTCTTATTCTCTTTGTACTTTTTCAAGGGTCTCCCTGTAAATCTTTCCTTTGTTCATATTTTCAACTAGTTTTAACACTTTTGAGTACGAATTTTATGGTTTTTGTTGGCACTTCTGTATTCTCGTTTTTTTTCTAATTAATACATATCAATGAATTATCTGATCGCTGAGCCATGCCTAGATCAGGTTGGATTATATATATCAGTCATGTGTTGGAACCGAGGTTTTCCCCAGCTTATGTCTACCTCCTGCGGTGTATTCGTAATGAGGAAGCATACATTGATGGTCTAAATTGATTTTCAAGAGATGAAGTCTACGATACCACATTTGTTGCACATCCAACATCATGCTTAGTTACCGAGTCTATTCGTCATCACTTGCCGCAATACAACCCCTATGTAACCACTCTTCACACCGATCACACGATAGAGGGTCAGAATTAAATTACCAGAAATCTTGAGGCCTTGTGGTTCCCAATTAATGGTTTGAACTATACAACAAAAAACGAGTACGCATCACATTGACTGCAGGACAAGGTCAAGTTGTTTTAATAACAAGAGATCCCAGAGCGATATTGGCGCCCACCATTGTACCATCTTCATTAGTTCTTTGTCAGATCGATCTTTTCTCTGATCTGTTTGATCGAGTCATGTTAAATTACAACGGCACTTTCAGAAAAACACAGCAAAAAATAGCAGATCAAGGAAGGAAAGCTTTATTTTCAGTTATGAATGTATGTCGTAATAATTATTTTAATATTGAAACCCAACTATCAGTATTTGATACATATGTAAACAGTATTTTGTGTTACGGTTCAGAAATATGGGGTTTTCATAAAGCCCCGGATGTTGAAAAAATACATATTATGTTTTGTAAAAAATTACTCGGTGTGCGTAAAAATACTTGTAATGCTATGGTCTATTTAGAGCTTGGTAGATATCCATTATCACTGCTGAGGAAATTCAGAATTTTTAAGTATTGGATAAAGATTATAAATACCGATAATTGCATTTTAAAATCATGTTATGAAGACATGTTAGTGCGTAACGACAAATGGGTAATTAATATCAAGAATGAATTATATAGAATAGGTCTAGGTTACATATGGCAAACAGATAACATTGATAATAGCTGTTTGATTATAATTAAAGAAAGACTTTTAGATATTTATAGACAAGATTGTATAGAACAAATTAGAACATCATCAAAAGGATTTTTTTATACATGTCTTAACAAAGAAGTTGGTATACAGGGTTATTTAAGAAAATCGTTTATGAAAGGTTACTTAAAAGAAATAACAAAAATTCGGCTTTCAGCCCATAATTTAAATGTAGAGAAAGGTCGTTATCAAAATATTCCGCGACTTTTAAGAATCTGTACCGCTTGTGATATAGATGATGTCGAAGATGAATTTCATTTTATTCTTAAATGCCCCTGTTATTCTGATTTACGTGAGAAATTTTTAAAAAAGTACTATTGTAAAAAACCGAGCATGTTTAAATTAATTCAGTTATTTAACGGACAAAACACAAATGAATTAGCAAAATTGGCCAAATACATTAAAGCTGCAAATTCAAGAAGAGCTTTATTAACATAAGTAGTTATGCTCTCCGAGTGTTTTGTCTCGTCTGTGTATTTATTAGTATTTTCNTATATATATATATATATATATATATATCATGTATATGTGTTACACTGATGAGTCGCAAGACTCAAAGTTAATAAAGAACTTGAACTTGTTAACAGTAAATCGCCCTGAGGTAACTTTTGATCTAAACTTAATACTGATGTGTATGAAAGACAACTTTCAAAGTGAGTTTGTCATTTTACATATTTACATATTTACAAGCACAGTACGTAATGTGAAAGAAATAGTATCGATCATTGCAATATGAGAAAGATCTGTTTAGTTCTTCCTTTAGCCATTTTGTTTTTATGATCAGTCTCAAAATATAACAGGCACAACGAGGGATCAAGGGGAACGTACATATCATTTGAGAAAGTTATTCCTGAGAAATAGTACTAACAAACCTTCAATGTCAAAAATCGAAGATGGCTGTCGGTTGGCCATTTTGTTTATCTGATCAGTTTAAAAAGTAAACATGAACAATAAAGGATAGTGGGGAACCTGCATATAGAATTTGAGAAAACCCTTCAGTGCTTCCTGGGAAATAGCACTAACAAACCTTAACTGTCAAAATCAAAGATTTGTTTATCCGATCAGTCTCATAAGAAAATATGCATAACTTCATACCAAGGGGAACCTACATAAAAGATTTAAGAAAGATCTCTCCAGTATTTCCGGAGTAATAGCCGTAACAATCCTTCACTGTCAAAATCCAAGATGGCTGCCTGTCTGCTATTGTGTTTATCTGATCAGTCTCAAAAGTTTATATGCACAACTACAGACCTAGGGGAGCCTACATAACAAATTTGGGAAAGATCCCGCCCTTACTTTCTGAGAAATAGTGTCTATCAAAATCAAAAATGGCTGCCTGTCGGCTATGTTGTTTATCCAATCAGTCTCAAAAGTTGCCCTGCACAACTAGGGACCAAGGGGAACCTACATATAAAATTTGAGAAGATCCCTCTGGTGCTTCTTCAGAAATAGCGATAACAAACTTTCACTACCAAAATCCAAGATGGCTGCCTGTCGGCCATGTTGTTTATCCGATCAGTCTCAAAAGTTGCCCTGCACAGCTAAGGACCAAGGGGAACCAACATATAAAATTTGAGAACATCCCTCTGGTACTTCTTGAGAAATACTGATAACAAGAATTGTTTAAGGACGGACGACGGACCACGGACGCAGGGTGATTTGAATAGCCCACCATCAGATGATGGTGGGCTAATAATATAAGCGGGAATCTTATTCACTTGAAAATCTTTTATTCAACCATACATGTTAAGACATGTTGACGAGAACCATTATGCTGTACATACAACAACAGATTTAGTCTAATTATACCTATACTAGAACAGACAAACATAGTTGTTGAAACTAACTTACACATGTACCAGCTGGTAATAACAAACCACTTTCTGGTCTTTTGTTACATACCCGCTATATACCAGCCGGAAATAACACTTAGGTTTCTAGTTAACAGTATGACACTAACACTGACGCTGTGTTTCTAGTTAACAGTATGACACTAACACTGAGGCTATGTCACAAAGAACAAACAAACAAGGTGTACACACACCCTTGGTATCAGTTCAAGAAACATGGTATCAGTTTTTACTGACAAACAAGGTGTGAAGATACTACGCTTGGTACGTATCATTTATAACAGACACTGCGTGTTGATACAACAGTTTGTATTAGTTATAACAGATAAGGTGAGTAGAAACAAACACTTGGTATTAGTTATAACAGACAATGTGTGTAGATACAACACTTGGTATCAGTTATAACAGACAATGTGTGTAGATACAACACTTGGTATCAGTTATAACAGACAATGTGTGTAGATACAACACTTGGTATTAGTTATAACAGACAATGTGTGTAGATACAACACTTGGTATCAGTTATAACAGACAATGTGTGTAGATACAACACTTGATATCAGTTATAACAGACAATGCTTGTTGATACAACACTTGGTATCAGTTATAACAGACAAGGTGTGTAGATACAAGATACAACACTTGGTATCAGTTATAACAGACAATGTGTGTAGATCCAACACTTGGTATCAGTTATAACCGACAATGTTTGTTGATACAATACTTGGTATCAGTTATAACAGACAATGTGTCTAGATACAACACTTGGTATCAGCTATAACAGACAATGTGTGTAGATACAACACTTGGGATCAGTTATAACAGACAATGTGTGTAGATACAACACGTGTTATCAGTTATAACAGACGCGGTGTGTAGATACAATACTTGGTATCAGTTATAACAGATAATGTGTGTAGATACAACACTTGGGATCAGTTATAACAGATAATGTGTGTAGATACAACACTTGGGATCAGTTATAACAGACAATGTGTGTAGATACAACCCTTGGTATCAGTTATAACAGACAATGCGTGTAGATACAACACTTGGTATCAGCTATAACAGACAATGTGTGTAGATACAACACTTGGGATCAGTTATAACAGATAATGTGTGTAGATACAACACTTGGGATCAGTTATAACAGACAATGTGTGTAGATACAGCACTTGGTATCAGTTATAACAGATAATGTGTGTAGATACAACACTTGGGATCAGTTATAACAGATAATGTGTGTAGATACAACACTTGGTATTAGTTATAACAGACAATGTGTGTAGATACAACCCTTGATATCAGTTATAACAGACAATGTTTGTTGATACAATACTTGGTATCAGTTATAACAGACAATGTTTGTTGATACGACACTTGATATCAGTTATAACAGACAATGTTTGTTGATACAACACTTGGTTTCAGTTATAACAGACAATGCTTGTTGATACAACACATGGTATCAGTTATAACAGACAATGCTTGTTGATAAAACACTTGGTATCAGTTATAACAGACAATGCTTGTTGATACAACACTTGGTATTAGTTATAACAGACAATGCTTGTTGATACAACACTTGGTATCAGTTATAACAGACAATGTTTGTTGATACAACACTTGGTATTAGTTATCACAGACAATGCTTGTTGATAAAACACTTGGTATCAGTTATAACAGACCATGTTTGTTGATACAACACTTGGTTTCAGTTATAACAGACAATGCTTGTTGATAAAACACTTGGTATCAGTTATAACAGACAAGGTGTGTAGATATGACAAGATATGATAATAGCTGATATTAAAGACAATAACAACAATAATATGAATAGGATTCTCTGTGCATAGTGGTAACAATTAGTGACACAAACTAGGAGTGTGTTTAACTTGTTATACAAATAAATGTGTGTAATATATACACAACTTGTAACGCAAGTAAATATCTATACATAACTTGTTACACAATATGTATAGTACATACACAACTTGTTATACAAGTTCATTTACATATATATATATACACAAATTGTTATACAAGTTCATTTATATATATATATATACACACAACTTGTAATATAACATGTATAGTACAGTATATATAAAACTTTGTAATACAAGTGAATATATATTATAAACACAGGTTGTAATACAAGTATATATATTCACATCTTGCTACACAAGTAACCGAATATACACATGTTGTAATACAAGTAATGATTATTATAAACACCACTTGTAATACAAGTAACCGAATATACATATGTTATAATACATTTACAAGTAATGATATATTATAAACACCACTTGTAATACAAGTAAACCTATATAATTTACATAACCTGTATAATACACATAAACAGGTAAATTATATACACAACATGTAATACACAGATACAACTTGTATTACATGTAAACATGTATATAACGTACACAATAATTGGATTGCAAATAGTCACTTGTTCCATTGGTTTTATAATCAGAGATTGATGATGTAGATAATTTACAAACAGTATTTTCATGCTGAAACATATGGACCCTTTTCTAAATGTGAAATTCATAACATTATGTCTAAGCAGCAAGTTTTGACATTGCCCAGGTGTTGGCAAGGCAGGGTGCAGTGAAACACAGAGTATTGGGAAACCTTCAACATACTCAAATACTGAAGGTCAACATACTGCTTACAATAAGTTGTCATAAATTTCAAACCTTGATAAACATATTCGTATAAGCATTGCATGAGTCCAGCTTGACCAAGTTCCTCTCACTTACAAATATCATAAACAAAACATATAATTACCATCAAACACATATATCCCTAGTTTTATCCCATCAAACACAAGTATACTTTTTTAATCCCATCAAAGATGACATTTGTGTCAATTTTATTTTGGCATATTAATTATTGAGATCACTTCTGTATCAGATATGTTAAGATCAAACTTTTTATTGGTAATAACCACCATTAATAACTTGATCATTAATATAATTTTAATGTTTATGTAGATGTCAACTTTGGTATATGGATTTTCTATTCACTCATAATGTCTAACATCAAAATTTCAAAGCTCAAATCTCTGAAGAAATTCTGTATTAAAATCAATACATCCATTGAAATACTGTATTTAATTTCATTAATAATTGATTATTGTCAGCAGAGCCCCAGTATGCTACCCATGCTCATAAAGTTAAGGAGCAATTTCTTTTATGCAAACATCCTCATCAAACTTGTATTTGTAATCTGCCTACACATTTATTTCAAGAAAGCTCTTGGTTTGGCAAAGCGTTGCAATGAAATGCTTTGTTCTCATACCCAGTTTACAATTCTGGCATTTGTGTAAACTTAAATTAAAAACAAGTCTAGAAATTCCACTTAACATTTACCAGTTTTAAATGTGAAATAAGGATCGGAGATAAAATAAAGAGGGATAAGCAATGAAGAGAGATATTCTTTAAACCGACAGCATTACCAAAATAATATTGCACTTGGCAGCATTTTCACTTCATGAAATGCTATATCATTAAGAAATGTTTTTGAATAAATGTTGAAAAGATATGTTTATCAATCTATTGCAAAAAGGTATAAAGAAATGAACTTGCAACAGTCTACAATGATCTATTATACAATGTGCATGTAAACCCGTATACGCCATGTACGAATATCTGTTATAAAAGAGTGTTAATAGTATTACCATGACAGCTGCTATTGCAGAAAAAAGAACTTCAGATTTTCTGTGAGGAGAAACAAAACAATTTGATTTTTTTGTATGGATTTCTAGATTTAATCTTCTAATCTTCTAGCATAAATGCAACATTAAAACATAGCCTGGATTTCTTATTAATTAATCGTGTCTGACATTTTTACTTATTTATCCAGTTAACAATATTGACCAGATTTGAGACACGTTTCTCTTTTCATAATGTAGATCTTTAATCATATCTGATATCTGTGTCTTCTAATAGTTTAGTCTCTTAAACAATAAATCAATCAATCAAAATGGTACAATTGGTCTACAAATCAGCAAATCTTTATGTCACAGGAAATATAATTTGGCTTATGGGACAGCATAGAAGCACTGATCTAAAATACAGCAAACCAGCAAACACACAAGATAAACAACAGATAGGCAACAACATCAGTGATGTGTCACTTCAGCTGGTGGAACAACCACACCGATACCAACACTAGGCCCTGTCAATCATTGAGTTAGTGTTGGACTGTAGGAGCACTTGCTTAATTAGCCGTGGGCTCATTAACACAGGTCCCCTTAGTCAACTGTAGTTTGATAATTAGAAAAACAAATCACAAAAACAAATCACAATAAATACATTTTGTAATTGATAGAACTTAAACGGGAGTGATTAAAATTCACAATATTTCAATGGAAGCATTATTTGTAGTAACTAAAGCAACATATTCCACATAAACTAAGATAAAATAGAAAAGAATATGATTTCTAATTAATACAGGATAAACGAGTGATACAAGGGTCGATATGAACTAGAATAAGTTTTTCAACCTTCTCTTATACAATGAATCATTTAGGTATTTTCGGAGTATTTATGTTAAGAGAAGACAACAAATAACAATTCACTGACTGAAACATGTATTTTTTCACGCAAACTTAACGATGTCAATAATCTACTCTGAAATATGGATATAAATTATGATTATGATTAAAAAGTGTAAATATATGTATACAACAAGTCAACATGAAATAATACTCTAAAAGAAACCATACCAATAGCAGTCTAATCTGCGAAGACAGCAAAGACATGCCCATACACTCACCAGTTAGGAATAAATCATCTATATAATAGCACAAGTAACACACAAACTGAATAAATGGAATGATTCATTGTCAAATAAAACAAATTGAGAAAAAAGGAATATCACATGAATAATGATTAAAACTGGTACAGTTCTACTGATAGACAAGCTAGCATCACAACATGCTTTGGGGTGCAAGTTGGTATAGTTGATTGTGATTGACAAGCTAGTCTCAAACATGCTTGGAGAAGCAGGTAGAGTGTATCACTATTAGTCTGTCCTTAATCAGACATGGTACAACTACATAAAAACTATTGCAACAGTCAAAGCTGGTGTTTTATTGATGTTTTAACTACTCTCGTCATTAATTAGTCACATGACCTAGTCTAGTTCCTGAACAATATAGTGGCTGGTCACATCACTGATGCTACTTCCTAATAACATAGAGGCTAGTCATATCACAAAGGCTATAGCTCGATTCCTAAGCAATGCGATGGTGCAACATGTCATTTGAGCATCCTAGTGAATATGCCTACATCTACAGGTGGGTATAGTACTTAATGTATTCTGAGAGTGATATCAGACCGCAGTTATTTAACCGTTTTTTAGGTAAAATGATTCCACTGGTTCAATTTCCTCTGATTTCATGGAATCACAATGACACGTTTTACTAAATACAATAGCATGGAAACTCTATTTCAATTAAATCTACACACTCCATTGAGATCTATCAAACCGATACATAGTACTGACAAGTCTTATCACAACACAGAGGAGAATTAAAGATCATGCTCATACAATATGGATTTCAAACATATTTTTATGTGCCTCATTACCCACAAGGAGATTCTATTGTTCCCCACAGGGAAAATCTAATAACAACAAGATCAGTTATTCCCGTTGCTGAACACATATCTTTTAAAAGATATTTTTTCATACCGATTCCTTCAATATAGAAAACATCTTCAATACACTAAACTTTTGGCATTTCACTTCAATGAATATAAATTCCTACTATCAATCAGCATGCTTTCAACCACAACCCAATTTGATACGGTGAACCATCACATACCATGCCTCCAACAAATCTAGCCAACATACTAGAGTTGTCCCCCTTTGATAAGACTTCTCCAGCATCTGATAGACCACAAGAACAATTCATACACAGTTCTTCAGTATTCCTTTTAAAGTGTACCTAGTCCCTCTGGACTGTTTACAAAGTCAGCCATATATCAGGACACCACAAAGCACTGCTACACTCTCTAGCATCTCCCCGTCATAGTCAGCAACACTGCACTGATCATATATCATGTCTTTAGTGTTTTTGCATTTTTTATTTCAAACCACTCAAAATTTTAATCTTATTTTGATAACGTATTAAACAATAAATATATATATAGGCATTAACTATTTATGCATTTGAAGTAAGTAATCATAAAGCCAAAATGACCTACAAGCATCCCAGACATACCATGATCTGACTTATCATCTAGATACACATATCCATTTCCTTATCCTATACTTGACAACAGCCTAATACAACTTTCTAATGGTGACCATGGTAACGCTGGTGTGGCTGCTCCTTTTGATTCTTCCTTGTCACCCCGCCATTGACTAGGGGTAATTTAGATACTTCTTTCCCTAGTAGGTTGGTGGCTGGAAATCAGGAGCCTCCTTCTGGCCACTAAAAGGGGGCTGCTGATAAGGGTCGCCAGTATCACTGCCAGGGAATGAGGAATATGGGGAAGATGCATTTTGTTCCGTTTCATATCCTTGAGTGAAAGTTTCCTGGGAGCCTTCCCGATAGCGTCTCACAGCAAAGAAGGTGAGCCCTCCCTATAAAATGTATACAATCTGGTTTTAGAATGTTCAGTTGACATGATAAGAATATCAATAGCATATTTAGCTATTCAGAAAGGTATATAGATTACATTTGTAGTTATGGTCTTAGCCTGAAACTCACTGGTACATGGGAACATTTCTTTTATTAAATATTTAACTGTAGAAAATGAAACTCACTCCTGTTGGTAGAATTATATTTCCATATAAACTATATGTGAATATGTAGCCAGTAGTTATGTCTTATTTCCAGGTAGACAAATTACTTACCCAAGTAGCAATGGAGAAGAAGGAAAATGCTATGGCAGATTGTACATGATCGCGGCCATGACCGTGAGGGGCGCGATAAGGGCTGTCGTCAGAAGAATGGTTCCAGGCATCCGTCAAGTAGCAGAAACCAACAAACCACAGGAATGTCCACAGTGCTACAAAACATAATGTTCACAGTTCTACAGCACACAGAACATTAATGTTGACTCAGAATCATGGTCCACAACACTAAAATATGACATGAAAAGTGTTTTCTCTACAGAGAAATGGGAAGAATATTACGGATGCACAAAGTCCAACATTTTACAAAATATTGCAGGAACAAACAACATTTATAATTATCTATTTTTTCCCCCAACCTTTGACCCTTAACAGATATCTTCAGCAATAATGTCACAAATCCATCACACTTATTACCCGTACAATGATTAAGTTATAATAAGATGTTATTGGGGAAACAAATTTAAATATCTTGTCAATTAGGCTTTATACAAGTCAGTACTGTAGTTCATGGGGGGTCAGAACTGTTGTGTATTGGGCTATGTAATTAATTCATACTCCTGTTTTACACAAGGTCAATACTGTAGTGTGTGCGGGTGTTATTGACTGTAAGTAGATTTAATACAGTCAGTAATGTAGAGTATGTATGGGGAGGATGTTACTGGTACTTAAAAGGTCAGTACTATCATGTATGGGGGATATTATTGATTGATACTTAAATAGGCTTTGTACATGTTAAGTACTATGTTAGTGTATGAGGGAGTCTGCACATTCAGTATCACAGTGATGAGGCTGCTAGCTAGCTCACAGCAAGACAGTGATAAGCTTTTAGGCTGACAAGATGGCAATCAATACTTAGTCAATACTTAAGTCTTGCTGCCTGCCTTGGAGCTAACAGCAAACACACACAGGAATCACAGCTCACTATGCTAGACATGCTGTATTACATACAACATGCTAAATGTATTGTAAAATCTGGTCGGTGTCTACTGTCTAAAGCATTTCAAAAATGGGGAACAATAAAATGGAAATGGAAATTTTCATAGAATCAAATACATGCAAAAACAAATCAGTGCCCTTTTCATACCTTTGGCTTTGGGGTAAAACACATGTTTGACTTCAAGTAACAAGGTAAGGAATTTCCATTTGGGTTTCAGGCATTTCAATGCTATAGTGACACTGGGTAAACACAAGAACACGTGCAAGGTGATGACATGTAAATTAACACCTGATACCGAGACATTACTTGGAAATATGTATGTTATTTACCGAGACAAGATATTATCAATGTTCACACAAACATGTACTTCGGAAAAAAAGCTTCTGAACCAAGACATATATATACTGACTCGTGCAAATACACTTACATGAGACCAGATGATATTGAAAAGGTCATAAATGAGGCGTTAGCGTATTGGATGCAGACTGATGTGTTGTTTGTACTGGCCTCAAATGTACATATTGTGCTAAGACCAGTCAGGAGGTTCTATCAAATAAACTGTTCTTACAAGTGAAGTGCACTTCCTCTGGGAAGTTTGATTGAAGATCACTGTATTTATCTAGGCATGTACGTGTAATTGTTAAAAAAATCACCTTATCTGTACAATCAAAAAGTTAATGGAATTTTTTTGATCAATGTCATATTTTTCAACTTAATTCCTTCACTTGTATGTGTATGAAGGGAGATAACTGTAATTAGGAAACTTTTTATTCCTCTGCAAAAAGTTCCGATATTATGAAAGACAACTCTCATCCGGATCAAAATAATTGTACCATATAAAATAAATGAAACAGAAAGACATAGTGTATAAATACAATTTCGATGTTTTATGTTTTGTAATAAATACAATACTTTTTGAGTAAATCAGCAATATTTTTTCCACTTTTTATTGTTGTTATGGTTCCAAACATTGTTACACACCCAAAAATAATTAACATTAAAGTTAATCCGTAGAAAACTACTGAAGATATCGAGTGGACAATGTTTCGGCAATTAAATAAAGGGCCATAACTCTGTAGATTATGGTCCAATGATTGCGGTTATCGAATTTGTCAGAGCTACCATAATAATGAACCTTCCTATGAAGTTTGAAGTTAATCCATTGAAAACTACTTGAGATATCGAGTGGACACTGTTTCGGCAAATGAATAAAGGGCCATAACTCCATAAATTATGTTCCGATAATTGCGGTTATAGACTTGTCTGAGCGATCATGGCAATGAACCTTCCAATGAAGTTTGAAGTTAATCCCTTTAAAACTACTCGAGATATTGAACACCGTTTGTGCCCGCCCGCCCACTTACATGATAACATGATATATGTCCCTTCATTCGACAGGTGTATAAAAACTACACAGTTGCGTTACCATTATGTGAAAGTTCCAATAAATTCTGCACAGCAGGTTAATGGTGAAAGCTGGAGCCTCCTCAAAACTATATTTTCTTACACCTTTATAGCTTGGAGTCTCCTCGCACAAAATCAAATTAAAAATACTGCCAATGTTTCTTGTTGCAGATGCTACGACACATTTATGTAATTCATATCAAAGCATAATCTATAAATAATGTTTTTCGTTTTGATTTGATCGTAAGGACACTTACCTGATATACACATGTCAGCAATAACAGCATATTTTCTGTACTGCACACTACTGATGTTTTCAAACAGGCCATCTACCACAAGGAATCCAATACAAATAAGGAATGCTAAAACTCCAATTCCTACGCCATAGTTACAGGCATTGGGATCGTCCCTCATCTGACAATGGCCGTCATACCAGCCCTCGGCTGATATACATCCAAACACAACCATAGCCCATACCTACAAAAAACAAATCATCCAAATACAACTTTTGTACACCACATGATAACTTCTTGGAAAACAACTGGTTTTGAATACTCTTAGTTAGGTATAGCATGTTTCTTTCCTTGAACATGGGATAATAAACCTACCAGATAAATTGAGACACTATACATTTTTTCACAAGAAAAATATGGTGATGCAACCTCTTGCCCTTTGTATAGGAAGTGTTACAACCTGACCAGATTTCTTATGTTAGTTATAACATCTATTTCATGGACAGAAATCATTAATAAGTTGCAGTATGATATGTTCAAAGTAAAGCAGTAATGTTTTTCTACATAAAGCTTAAGTTTCATACTATTCTGCAAAGTGTCTCTGTATCAAGTGTATGACGATGGAAGAAAAGTAACTGTTGGATGTTGATATCCACTGTTTTGGATTTACTTGTCGAAATTTTCCAAAGTGTTTCCCTAAATTAAATCTTTGTTAGGAAATATTAAATGACAAAATTGGTAATATTTGGAATTTATAGTTTGTTATTAATGTAAATGAGAAATGTATTCAGTTTGCAAATACCTGAAAATTGTATGAAGTTTAGTTACAAAAAAACACCAAGGTGAACAAAGGGACTTAACAGTCATGTGAGTAAAGGATAGCATCAGAACTGACCATAAGTTGGTTTACTTCTACAACATTTAACAATTGGATATAAAAACTTTGATTAATACGACCAATTAACTTGCCGAGATTTTCACTTGTTGAAATTGATGCAAACAATAAAAGTGGACATGGAAAAAAGACATCAAAGTTGCACATCGGAACCAAAAAATAAATAAAATCTGCTTAAATAAATTCAAGATCTCACCAACTAAGGCTTGTTTTATACAAATGTTGAATCAACCAGTAAGTTTCAGAGAAGTCAAACTATTTTAATTTGAGGGTTGCTTTCTGTGACAGGGGCCTGCCCCTTGGCCACTAGCTGTGACATTCTGGAGTATAAATTCTAATCCTTAGCATCACTAATATTACGAAATGCTGGCGAAAATCTATCATTAACTTTGTTTCAGAGGAGATCAGTTTGAAGATTTTCCACTCTCTGACCTCTGATTGATCTGCCTTCAACCCCCTGTGGGGTCAACATACCCTATCTTGAGTACTTCAGATTCTGATCCCTATCTCAGGACAATGATTACCACCAGAATTCATTAAAATAATTGACAGGTAATTTCAAAAGATCCTTTAAGAATTTATACTAAGTGACCCACTAACCCCACCCCCCTGGTTGCGTCATCCCCTTCTTGAGTTTTCTGACCCTCATCAACTAAGTATCAATTCATGAAATATTGGTGAAAATTCACCATAAATCTAAACAAGTTTTACGATATCCTTTCATTAATTAAACAAGAGGCCCATGGGCCTTAACGGTCACCTGACATCCGATTCAAATTAGGACTGTCATCCAGAGGCAAATTCATACTTTTCGTTGGTCCGTGTGACCTTGCTGCATCGTCCATTAATTTTTCCTTGTGAACACAATAATTTCAGTAAATATGAACCGATTTTGATGAAACTTTGTATGCAGCTTTGTATCAATGAGATCTTGGATGAGTTTGAATACCGGACCAATTTGACCATACTTTACATAGTTATGCCCCTTGGTAATTCTATTATTGTTGGACCCTGTGAACACGATAACTGAAATAAATGGGTGTGACTCCAATTTTGACCCAAGGGGTCTGTTTTGAACAAACTTGGTAACTGTATGTCTTCTGTTCTTGGTTAAAAGAAACAAGTAAAAGCCTAAATCAATGATTTATTGAATAGGGCACAAAATTTTAACAGCACCTTGTTAGTAGCAAAAATGTGTCATGAATGAAAAAAAAGGTGTACCACATGAATTTACATCTATTCATGTGTAGTGTTAATCAACATCACAGGGACAAATAATAATATAATGACAAAGGGCGTTAACTCTGCAGGTTACTGTCAAATAATTACCAGACAAAGTTTCATTGAACTCCGTCAACATTTATTCAAGTTATCATGTTTACAAGGTCCAATAATAATATTATTACAAAGGGCAATAACTCATAAAGTAACTGTCAAATAATTCCCTGTTTCGAAAGTATCCGAGATCTTATTGATATAAGGCTACATACAGAGTTTCATTAAACTTGGTTGATATTTACTCAAGTTATCGTGAACACAAGGTCCAATACAAAATAGTGTAATAATATTATTACAAAGGGTAATAACTCTGTAAGTGACTGTCCAATAATTCCCATTTTCAAACTCGTCCGTGATCTTATTGATATATGGCTGCATACAAAGTTTCATCAAACTCGATTAACATTTACTCAAGTTATCGTGTTCACAAGGTCCAATAATAATAATATTACAAAGGGCAATAACTCTGAAAGTTACTGTCGAATAATTCCCATTTTCGAACTTGTCCCGAGATCTTATTGATATATGGCTGCATACAAAGTTTCATCAAACTCGGTTAACATTGACTCAAGTTATCGTATTCACAAGGTCCAATAATAATATTATTACAAAGGGCAATAACTCTGTAAGTGACTGTCCAATAATTCCCATTTTCGAAATCCTCCGAGATCTTATTGATATATAGCTGCATACAAAGTTTTATCAAACTCGGTTAACATTTACTGAAGTTATCGTGTTCACAAGGAAAAGTTAACGCACGACAACGGACAAAAGGCTATCACAATAGGTTACCATGACCAATGGTCATGCAGGTAACCTAAAAAGAACAACTTGAATCAGAAGTTTTTTCAGCTGAACAATATAATTTGTTTCGAAATTATTTATCACTGTGAAATCATAAGTATAAATAGTAGCTATTGAAGGCATTATAGCAATAAAATTTATTCCAATCAAGGCATGCATTAACAAATTGTCCATGAAAAATGGACCAATTAAAAACTATGTCCATGCGTATAGATACCTTTTCTAACATAGCTAGCTGTCACATCAGGTAGTTTTCCAATGATAGAAAGCTATGCTTTAGAAATTCCCTATCTACACCCCTGGGCATGAAAGAGTACTTTTCTCTCATTCCGACTAACAGAATAAGTTCAGAAATCATGAAAATGGGTTTAGAATGGCTTCCATTTTGAAATATCAACTTTTCCCTAGAGTTTTTTTGATGAAAACAAATCTGTCAGGGAGATTTTGCATACACAATATTTGCAAACATAAAGTTTGCAATTTTTCTAACTTTGACTGTCAATATATTGTTATTGGTTTTATTTCAAAATTAACTGTCGTCTATAAACATCTAACTGATAATATTTAATCTAGTATTTATCTAACATATATATGTTAGATATATTTATAAACACAAATTGACTAATTGAATTGATGTTCATTGCAGGATTAATAGTTCCTTCCTTGTGTTTAATTTCCCTGTACACAATGAAAATTATTATATATGTTGACTAACACAGTGTCTGATACAACAGTGAGCGTTTACATACATGTACTATTTTGAGACAGAGTTGCCAAATGCATGTATACGTGCACTACATATGCAGTCATTAATCTGTATTTTCAGACCATGTCAATGCTGCGAACTGAAAAAAGGGCTCTGCATCCCTTACACACCATACCTCTTATTTATTTTTTGACAAAAATTATTAAACAAGTTAGCATCATATTATATTAATCACTCTTTTTGACCTGGATGACAGCGCAGGGTTCTTAATGTGGGAGGAAACCAGAGTACTAAGAAAAAACACATGGTTGGGCAGGCAACCCCATGCATGTTCCTTTTCACATGCGATTGAGAAATCGAACCTCAGCCATCTTAGTGAAAGGCAAATGTGCTATTCACTTTGTCACCTGACCGATGTCAATTCATGATTAAGTATTACCTAAGAGTCCAACCCCCCCCCCCCCCCAAACCTTGTGATAATTAAGATAGTACCTGTCAATCGTTCTTTGCATGCTGCTTATGTTCAAGGATTTTCAATTTACATTCAATGTCAGCTTTTAAAATGATGCACTATTCATAATCACAAAATCGTGGATCCATATTAAACTACAAAATAACTTTTTTTTAATGTTGATAGTTTTTTAACATTTCAATCAATGTCATTCCAGTTCAAACATTACTACAAAAATGATAGACATTTCCAAATTAGATATTTTATGAAAATCCATATATCGTCAATATATATANTAAAAATAGAACAAAAGACAGAGATAGCATCTCTAGGCCTTTCTGGGGTTGATTCCCCATTCATCAGGAGACTGTTTATTTTGAAAACAGGCATAGTTGTTTACACAAGAAAGTATGACGTCATCAATAATGCTAAGTCATTATGACTTATTATTAGTGTAGATGAATCTTTTCAAACTATGCTGTGCTTTAAGCCTCCTGTGACGTCATAATGACTTTGCAGTCTCCTGATGAACGGGGAATCAACCCGAGAAAGGCCTAGAGACGCTATCTCTGTCTTTTGTTCTATTTTTTATATTTAATTCCAACACAAGGACTTCTCAATGTTTTCTTTATATATATATATAAATATAAAATAAAGATATATATTTTATATTTATATATATATATTGGTATTCAAAGGTAAGAGTTACAGGTATATATATATACATTTGTGTCTAAAGATTATTGAATTTAACACCATCAATTCTGGATGCATCACTAAGTTAACCATTAGTAAAAATAGGTGAAATACAGGTACTCATTTGAAATGGACAAAAATATTTTCAAGTTTGCAATTTTATTTGTATCCTCAGACACATCATATAATCATAATGTATAAAGTGAGGTATGATAGTACACACATTCAGTTAACTGTTTATATTAGTGACAAAATGAAAGACAAGTACATAAAACGTTCTTTCTCCTGTTAAATGGGGAAACATGCCCGTGTTTGTTGGAGTTGGGTCATAAATGCCCTTTGGTCATGGTATTCAAAGGTAAGAGTTACAGGTAATTAGCTTACCTGCCTATTCACAGGTAAGATACGTAGGTGTGTAAACTGTCTGAAAACTGCATGTTATTGTCTGATGCCTAGAAGTTATGTTTAATGTAGTTGATACAGACTTGAAAGTGTAGTTTCTTTTACGAAAAAAAAGTAAAACACTGATATCTTTATTTGTCAATTGAAGTTTTCCCCTCTGTTTTACATTTACGTATCTATTGACAACCGTTGGTGATTCTATTGTAACATTCACATATCTGCATTATACAAAAATATTGATACACCCTAGTTGGGATAGTATACTCATTGGAATATCTGTGGGACTATCTAACGGTTACCGCAACAATGAATAGTCATAAAGGACTAGATTTGTTGCTTACTACTCTTCACTATTCATTTGTTGATCCTTGCGGTTCCTGTTGCATAATTTGTTGCTTACTACTCTTCACTATTCATTTGTTGATCCTTGCGGTTCCTGTTGCATAGAGTAAAAAGGTCTAATATATACAGTATTGACCGAGACACATGTATAATATAAATGTAATTTTGGAATTACTATAGTTGGTCGTTGCTATTTTTAGAGTGACGAGGTAACCACACAAACAAACATGCATATTGTTTAAAATAGAATAAAAAAAGGTATTGCGCACGTGGCTATGGACTAATTAGATGAATTTACACGGTTCAATAGAAACCATATAGGGGAAAATAACTTTGTTTTTATTTCATTTTATCCCCTCAATCCATTTCAGTAATATCATGGAATAAGATAAGTTCTTGGGTAATATTAAAATTATTAGGCCTACTGTACACGGTAACTGTTGCCCAAATGTAGGATTATTACCCATATGCATTGTTGTACCCAACCTGTAATTCACAGTAACCGTTACTTACATTGGGAATAAAGTGAAATTAAAACGCATAAGCATTTTTTCGGAACAGCTTTTGGCCTAAAAGCTACCTGATCATAATAGCTCAAGAGTGTCAAGGAGCGAAAAAAACCCCTTTCTGTTGCAATATATTGTTCACGGCCAGTGGTCGAAGGGGATTGGAGCTTAACTTCTGGCATGTCTATGTTAGATATGTGCTTTGGCTCTAGCACAGATATGCTTCGAGTCAAAGTCGCATCAAACTAGAACGTTCTACTTCTAGCTAAACAATTCTTGCTGTTACATGTCAACTTCTCACAACACCGGTATGTTTTGATTGTAAACAAACCAACTACAGAATTATCCATAAACACGTTAACCAACGAAGAATGTCAACATACCGTGCTTGCTATTCGCAATATCACTTGAGGCTTTTTAATGAACGCTAAGGGGTCAAATGGGGTCCCTGCTTTCCCAGCACCGAAAGCACCACCTTCCGTCCCGGACATCTTGGAAAAATTATCATGATCACGAGGAAATGACGTCATGACTTTATAATTAATTTTTTCTTCGAGTTATTTTAAAACAGTATTTTTTTTATAAAACATATCTTTATTATGCAATTAATAAACCAAACATAATGTAGATTATCTAATTTGTTGATCACTGCAGATATTAATTGTTCTTTCATTCACCATCTCATCTCATGTTTTGATGACGTTTTACACACACATTGCACAACCTGGCGGAAAGGGTAGCCATGAGAATCTATATTAAGAACACAAAACGGTTATATATACCGTGTTCGCCCTTCCTTTACTAAGAAAGCCATACACGTCACCACACAACTTTCGTTTTGTTGATCAAGCAAGAAGAATTATGGAGAAACGCCAGAGGAGAGAGAGTGCTACTGAATCTTGCCCAGTCTGCCACGAGGCAGTAGAAATTTACGCGATAGGAAGTTGTGATCACCCTGTTTGTTACCGGTGTGCTCTGAGGATGCGGGCACTATGCAATCAGTTTTACTGTCCTATTTGTAGAACTGATCTGAGTCAGGTACAATGACTTGAATATTGTTTATTTGCCCATCTTACTTTTTTACTTTATATGTACACTCACATTTGTATAAAGAATATTTGATCTACTGGACAAGCCACTATATTAGGAAGTAACTGGTAGTAACTAGTTCTACAGGTCCAGTACACTCTGCCGATTGAGCTATTATAGCTATAAAGACCTATATAGCTATATACACCTGTTTATTTTCATTTTTCATAAATGTAAAATTTCCGATTTCTTTACATCATTTAAAAAAAAGAAGAATACTTATATTTAATGTCTTTTGTTATCAACCTAATGATACAATCTTCTTTTAAATGCGACTTTGTTCCGTTTTCCTTAAAAAAGAAAATCACTTGAAAATAGCTCAAAAGACCTATTTCAGATAGGTTAATAGAGCTATTATAGGTCTTTACAGCTATATAGCTCAATCGGCAGAGTGTACTGGACCTGTTCTAGTTCTACCATAAAATGACCACCTTCAACTAATTGAAGATTTTGTCACGAAGTTAGTTTTATGCAGCACAAATGACACTATATGTTACATAATAATTAATTATTATTCACTTAGTTAAAGTTATGAGAAGGAAAATTTATTTTGAGGAGAGTCTGGGCAAGCCAGTGATTGGGCAAATAGACAATTTACAAATTCACTAATTTTTATTCAAATGAATGGAAAGGATTGGAAATGGTTGCTGCCAAGTTATTGCTACCCATTGTCAGGAAAATGTTTATCACATAATAAAACCTTGCACCTCACCTGACACAGAGCTAGCTAGCCCTGCTATTGGAAAAAACATATTTTCATACAGTTGCATTATCAATGTTAATTTACTTGAAATACTTAATTGTTTTGTACCACATTGTGTATGTGTTAAATTTTACCCATACAAATTTCCTTTATCTTTCAGGTTTATATGGTTCATAATTTGGTAAAGGAGTCGGCTATACCTCGTCATGGTTACATTCCAAACCGGAAGCTGAAAATTTTCTACGAAGACGATTCCATTAAGAAAAGAGTGGATAAATTGCTAGAACATAATTGCCCTAAATGTAAACAGTCATTCAGATTATTTAAGGAACTTCAGACCCATATGAGGAAGGATCATACACATTTCTACTGTGACCTCTGCATTGTCCATTTACAGGTATGGCAATCATATAGTGTCAGCATATGTCCAGACAGAGCTTGTATTAATTTCAAGATATATCAGTTATCACCAATTGTGACGTTATATCAAGGCGGTTGTATGATTTTTAGAGATTATCATATGACCATTTTGATATCACACCCCATATCAGCCTGAGAGTCCTGATATCGGCCAGGGGGCCGAAGGCCAGAGGGCTGATATCAGGCCTCGAGGGCTGATATGGGGTGTGCTATCAAAATGGTCATATCATAAAAAAATTATCATATGTTTTTTTTCCGGTCAAAATATTGACGTCGTAGTGTTTCTCCTGTAGGTAACAGTTAATGCTTGATTGTTCAAGTTCAAGTTCTTTATTACTTTAAGTTGGTTGACTTATCAGTTATAACATATATACAAAACAATACAGAGACAACACACAATATGATACACACACACATACACACACGATTGTAAACACCTCAGACTTGCTGGTTCGTACTCAGATTTATCGTTTTTTCTGACGTTCATGAAGAACCTGGCCATGTAGTCCGCCAACTGAACCGAGTCAATAGACTATGGAGATCTCCACTCAGTTTGAGACATCAGATAATCCATGAAAATTTTGATGTCGGAATTGCGTTTTTCTCGCAGTATTCTTTTTCCTCATGAAAGATGAGGAAATGTATTCTTGTTCCACGAAAGCTTCGGTATCATTAACTAGCATTATTAAATCGCCCCCCTGCATCCATTACACGTTTCGTCTCCTTTTCCAGGATTTATTCATCTAGTTCAACAATCCTTGATGCCAGTTCCTCTAACATCTCCTCGCCAGTACTAGCTATAGACGTCGCCATCGTTGTTTTTGTTTACGCAGATGACAGGTGTATCACTAATAAGCAAATTCAAATACGGAGGCGGCACCATCCGGAAATTTGGGTGGGGCTTTGTAAATCAATCTTTAAATTATTTTCCATGAAACGGCATTTATTCCATGCCAACAATTCGTTTGTTTACATTAAAAACAGACAACAATAAGTGGAAACGGCAAAATCCGGAAATTTAGGAGGGGGTGTGATATCACTTTTCTAGGGGGTGTGATATCACTTTCAAGGGGGGGTGATATCACTCCAAGGGGTGTGATATCACCTGGGCTGATATCAACTTGTGGAAGTTTTAGACTTATCACATATACAAAAAGGGTGTTATTATTAGTAAACATATGATAAAAAGTTATATACCCATAGTGGAAATGTACAGTATGTATCGCCCATAGTGACAGTATATCCAGTCAGTTGTAGGATTTAAAGTTATAATAACTATAGTGTAGATATATGTATCACCCTTAGTGACAGTATATCCAGTCAGTTGTAGGATTTAAAGTTATGATACCCATAGTGGAACTATATGTATCGCCCATAGTGACAGTATATCCAGTCATTTGTATGATTTAAAGTTATGATATCCATAGTGGAACTATATGTATCGCCCATAGTGACAGTATATCCAGTCAGTTGTAGGATTTAAGGTGATATACTCATATACATGTATATATATATAAGCACCCATAGTGGCAGTTATACATGTATAAGTAAATCTTACCAGTCACACAAATGTTGTATATTATTATGTTACATATGTAGCACCCATAGTTTGAGTAGGCATATTATTTCCATGATGTCAGTAATATATATGCCAAGTTAATGTTATTACTAACATTAGTGTTGTTAAATGCATTACCCCTTATCACTATGCAATTTTAAATTGATTCCTTCAACAACAAGAATCACCCATGTCATTGCAATATAAAATGTTTTATTTGATGAATGGTTGGTTAACTCATTCACCCCTGATTTCATAATGAATTTGAAGAGTTAAAATGTGTCTTCAGGGGCATTTTAATTGTTTTAACTGTCAATTTTGGTTATTGTGGGCTTGGACTATAAATGCTTAATCCATCAATTTAAGTAATTGTGTGTTATTGATATGATTTCAATTACCTCATAATTCTTGTTAGATCCGTTACCAATACTTCAAAATCACCCTTTCTGTGCATATTTTAGATTTTCCCATTTGAGAGGAAATACTACAGCCGTCAGGATCTTGCTACCCATCGCCGTGTGGGGGACAAGGATGACACATCCTACAAGGGTCATCCGTTGTGTCACTTTTGTGAAGAGCGCTATATGGACAATGATGAGCTGTATCGCCACCTTAGGAAAGAACACTACTACTGCCACTTCTGTGAGAAGGATGGTTGCAATGAATACTACGGGTAACTCTACACTTATACACAAATTGAAAGTTCAATTCCTAGGTAAAACAACTATGTGCTACACACAGCTGATAGGTTTAACAGTTTCTTTGTTATATACAACTCTTAAAGGTTCTAAAAATGTCCTGTGTGATACGTAACTGCTAGGTTATACATAAGTCCTGTTATATACTATTACTGTGTTGAAAATAGTAGGCAAAGTCCGGAACTGATATTATTTAGAACTATTAATGATTTTTTTTATTTTTTTTAATATTGCAGTGATTACGAGGATTTGAAGCGACACTTCAGGGATCAACATTACCTGTGTCAAGATGAAGACTGTGTGAATGCACAGTTTACACATGCTTTCCGCTCTGAAATAGACCTTAAAGCACACAAAGCCAATGAACACAATCGTGGACTCACCAAGGCTCAGGTCAGACAGTCACGTGTCGTTGATGTTGACATACAACTGGCGCCACGGAAAAAACCACAGAGAGGTAAACAGTCATTAGACAAAATATATGCTGAAGGACTCGCAACAATTAAATAACGAACCAACCAAAAATGCCTGGCACTTTAGGTGACTATAAACTGTCCCTAATGTTTTTAAGTTAGTAAACAGCTGATAACACCATAAAAATCAGGTGAACAGTCACCAACCAAAACATACCTCATACAAGTAATTTGCTCGTCTTGGTAGCAAACCGTTGGCCTCTCATTGAATATAACAGTTGGCCTCTCATTGAATATTAAGTAAAGAACCACCGAGCAGAATAAGTAACACTATGCACTGTACATGTTTTGCACTGAGCATAAAGATGGCCCTGCAGTAAAGATGGATATTTGTCATACCATTTATACCAAACACTTTGCATGTGTCAATAGATTCTGTTGTTCAATTATTTTGTATTGAAATCATACATACAACACTATATAAGTATAAATAACAATTTTTTTTATATAAAAATATCATTCCTGAAGCACAAGGATTTGTTTTGATGTAGACATTACATCATTGCTATAATATACTGATTGGTTTGTATAAGATTTTTTACATCATTCCTATATAGAGTAAGGTGTTTGTGTAAGTTCTATAGCAAAGTAGTTTGTCAGAATGTGAGAGTCGGTTGATTTGTTTGATTACCAGTATTAAGTGTTTTCAAATTAATATGAAGATATGACGGAGTTTATTTTGTATAACTAGGTGTTGTATCTAGAGATGCCTATGAAGACACAGGACCAAGGAACAGAGGTCGAAATGGTGTATCTGGCAGGCAGGCATCATACAGGGAACGCTTTAGGTCAGTATAGTCACAACCAAGGAACAGAATGGGGAGGGACAGTGAGAATTTAACTGTCAATATGAGAGACATGGTATGTTTATAGTTTAAGCGGAGACAGAGGCAAGTTGACTGTTACAAGGAAGGACATAGTTAAGTATATAGGGATAGGTTTACTGTCACAAATAGGGGCACAAGTAATTATACTGTCACAGGGGAGACATAGACAAGTTAAACTGTCACAAGGACAGACATAGATAAGTATGTTTTCAAAGGGGTAAACATCGACAAGTTCAATTGTCACAAGGTGAATAGGTGCTACTGTCATAGGGAGAATGGGGAGAGACATGGTCAGGTTTATTGCCACAGGGTGACGGGGAAGGAACAATAGAATGAGAGTATACACAGCTACATTGCCACTTTATATTTTAGGGATGAAGATGTTGAAAAGGCAATCAAGGTGTCACTTGAAACAATGAAGGAAGACAGAACAAAACAGTCAAAGAGTCCAGTTGAGGAGATGGAGCTGGAAAGCCCAAAGATTGTACATGATGAATCCAACTTTCCATTGCTGGGAAATATGCCATCTGGGAGGCCTCATACACCCACACCAACAGAGGAATTAATTAAGGACCGGTCAATAGCCCACAAACTAGCCAAGGCCAATCACATGTCTGTCCAGCATGGCCGACTAGGAATGGCCGACTTTCCCAGTCTGGGTCAGTCTAGTGGAGGAGCTCCAGAGCCACCTAAACCTTCAGGGTCAAGGAAAGGCTACCATGAACCTCGTGTTGGAGCTAGTAAAAGTGTTTCTACTGTTTCAAATAAGAACCGACCAAGTTCTATGCAGTCAGTGGAAAATGAAGACTTCCCAGGACTACCCACTGCCAAAAATATATCTTCATCTAACACTTCTTCTAAAGTTGGATCATGGGGTGTTCAACCTCCCCCAAAACCTCACTCATCTGTCCAGCAAAACAAAGACATTACACAAAATATCAATGTGACATTAGACTCCAAAGTTAGTAAATCTAAACAGTATAATGTAATTCCCTCTAAAAGGGTTCTTGTAGATGATAAGGAATTTCCTTCATTGGGAAACAAGCCTCCACTTAACTTAGAATGGGGAAATTCAAGCTCAGAAAATAAAAAACAACCAACCAGTAAGAAAGTTGATTGGTTTGATGTTGATGAGCAAGAATTCAGTATACATAATTTTAAGAGTGACAAAGACGGTGTACATACAGACACTGCTGGTAAAAGTAAGAAAAAGAAGAAAAAACAGAAAGGTGTTGATTCAACTTCTGATGAGAAGAATTCATCTTCATTTGGAGAACATGCTTCTCTTGATAACATTGCAAGCTCCTTAATCTCAGCGAAAAGCAAACCAGATCCAACTGAACTGCAAAAATTAAAGGAGAACAAAAAACCTGTATCTGTAAAGGATTCAAAAGACATCAAACATGTAAGTGATGAGGAATTTAAAGAGTACCCAGTAGTCACTAATAGTGGAAAAATTGAACTGAAAGAAAGGGCCACTGTTGCTGTTGTCCAAAATCATTCTACCTTCAACAAATTTGATTTATTGGGTTCAGAAGACTTTCCTCAGATGGCAAATAGCATGCCCAAGTCACGTGCTTCTGAAAAGCCACGCAAAGAAAAAGCCACTTTACTATTGGATGAAGAAGAGTATCCTCAACTTGGTGGTAACAAGAAATCTAAAGCTCCGCCTGGCTTTTCAAAGACACCATTGCCTACCTCCCCACCAGGCTTTAGTACCACACCAGCACCTAAAAAGCCCCCACCAGGTTTTGGACCATCTGTAAAATCTGAGTCAAAACAACATGAGATTTTGGACCTGCATGCAATACAGGAAAGTTTGACTCTGAAAACAATAGTGCCAATGTCAGTCAACATGGGAAATTTTCTGTACGCACCGCTTGAAGATTCCCAGTCACGCAATCACAAGTTGATATCCGACATTCGAAGTCATGCACATGACGACTTTGATAAGTTCAAGACCTGGGCTGGAGATTTTCGCAATGGAAAGATGTTAGCTGCCAGTTATTATGACAAATGTGAAAGGCTACTTGGCAAGAAAGATTTTACTTCAATATTTCCTGAACTGCTTGCTCTTCTTCCAGACATCGACAAACAGCAGGAGCTTTTGTCAATCTACAGCAGTGTGGAGTCTGCCAAACCATGTGATAAACACAGGGGTGGACAGGGCAGGAAAGGGGGATGGGAGGTATCCTCCTTTTCAACATGTCCCACATGTAGACAGGTCCTGCTTCAGAAGGACTACAATCAGCACATTGCTATGCACGATACAGGCTCAGACTTCCCTTCCCTGCATTCAGACAGTTCATCCAGGCCAGTAGGTCTCAAAGAGTGGGTTAAGGCCCAGTAAATGTGTGTATCCCAACAGGGAATATTTTTACTAAACCATGTATTAGGAGATGCAGAGGAGCTTCTAGAGAAATACTATTTCTTCGTTTTAATGAGTGTGATTTTGTTCTGCAATTTGTGAATTACCTTTAGGTTTTTATACAAATATTGATCTTTCAAGGTAATCTTGTCTATAGCAGGTCATTGGAATCAGTCTTATTTGATTGTTCTTTGTTAAACATTGATGGGTTGGTCAGAAAATGCATGCAAGATTGGCTGTTTTAGTTTGTGTGGGTTGGGATGGTTGAAGGAATGTCTTTTTTTTTATATCAGCTATGAGTGTTATATTAAAATTCTAATTTTATTTACCGTCATGTCTAATGAGTTGATGTATTTATTTGGACTTGTGCTTTTGGTATACTAAACAATTTTAAATTGTGTAATCTATTTACCTGATATGTCTAAGCTTGAAAAATAAAAGGTTGTTTATGGTTCAATAAAGCAAATTGATATAATGAATACCCCTCAGTGTGCAATTTAACAAGCTGCAGATCTTCTTAAACACTTGTACCATCCGGTATGAATGACCTCTTTGGTTTGATGTCAGTGAAGTGTCAAAGTTAACCAGGGTTTTCTATAGAACTTGTACTCTCTGCTACCTTGATTTTCGTAAAAAAAAAGTGTCCAGTTAATGAGTGCTTACTAAACTGTACTGTACAGTTAATTGGGGTCCCTTGTCTCACAATAGTCATATCCTGACTTCGTTTACACAGTATAACCTGTTTCTTCTCTAAGTTATTTAATCTGGACCATGCCTATTCTGGAAATAAATTGTTTTGACAATATTGTTTAAGCACTATGTTTATTTAAGACTAATTTTTTCAAGAAATAGACATACTGGTGTTTTTCATTATATATTTAGTTTTGCAAGTAATTAACCATTATTGTTTTGTTTTTACTCATGAAGTGTAACAACTTACAGTAAAATAAGTTGATAATTTCCTACTGTGACAAATAATGTCTTTATAAAGGAAGATGTAATAGCAGAATGTTCTTGGTTTCTTGATGAATATCACTTAAATTTCATTCTTGGGTTGAATATGTTCAGCTCACCCTGGCACAAAGTGCCAGTGAACTAACGGTATGATGATGATGCACAGGCAGGGTCTGTCTTCCATCTATCCATCAGTCCACCAACCTCTTTGTTAGAATAACTTCCTGAAGCTGAAATTCGAAATATTGTTTGATATGATTCAAGCGAGTTACAAGAAAGTTGGTTTGAGCACAGAAACCATGCTTGAGCACAAGAACGGTTTCATGAATATGGGCCCTGGTGTTGGAGTGTTATAAACTCTACTTTTATCAATGAGCTTCATGTAAAGAACTTCATGTGTTATTTTTGAAGATCAATAAGTTCTACACCGTTGATAATTCGGTCTGTACACCAGCAATGTATTAGTTTTTTTCTTATGTAACTGTGAGTGTGGCTGGGATGAAAGGTCATAGTGGTTACACAATATTATCTGGAGAATCGTAAGGTTTACAGCCAAGTTTTGAAGACCAATTGTGTGAACATTTTTCTAAGTCATTGGGTCATAACTTGGAAACGGTTGATATTCCCATCATATATCCATTTGTATCCTTGCTGAGCATCAAGTAAATAGCACAAGCATGCCACAGGGATAAGCTCAAAGTTTTGGCCAGGGTTGTAGGGACCTGCGCTCGGATCCTTAAATAGCCCCAATTGAGATCCCAACCCAGATAACCATAAACACATTGTATGGATCTCAACCAGATTTGTTATGAAGCCTACATGGGATCAGAGAGACAGTCAACTACTTTTACTGAAATATTTTGACTTTCTAGGCCTTTTATTTATATTTTTCATGTGCAATACCAACAAGTGCTTCACACAACTCTTGAAATTTAACTGTTGTTCATCAATTAAGCAGGAATGTTTTCTATAAGAATATGTTCATTATTATTTTCTGTTCTTAAATTAGTGCTACATTTTAATCTGACCCTATACCAACCAGCAAAATGTTTCTGTGAAATGATTTCCAGTTCATATGATTAGTTATACTGAAGATGATAAATCATTGAATTATTATTTTGGATTCACTTAAACTATATGTATATCTTATTTGAGTATTCTTTAGCCCTATCTCTTAGAATCATCATATGTGATGAGTTGACTTTTATACCTTTGTTTTAAAATCTGCTTTTTGACTTAAGATATTAAAGGCGTTTTTATTAGTCAAGAAGCTGGAGATATAAAATGTAAACAAGACATAAACCTTTTTTGTTGTTTCATATGAGGTACATGTAAATTAATTTCTGATTAGGATGTTTTCTGTTATAAGCTGTATGTACAGAGTAATTGGATTTCAGCTTTATTACCAGCGTGGCATTTGATAACTAAGTGTGAAGTGATTGTGTATTTATATAGGGCTAAATTTTGAAAAAAAGGAAACTGCAACTTGTTTGTAGATATGAAATTCTACAAAACTTAACTGTAGTCATTGTCATATACTTACTAAAAGAACCATGTTAACAGTCTTTGTACTTTGCAATCCTAAGTATAGAGGTTTCCCCCTATGGGTCAATTATCAATAACAGCAACTTAACATTTTCCCATGTGGATCAATATATAAGAACTACGATTTCCCTATATCAATAATAACATCTACATTGTATACATGTACACTACCCCCTATGTTTCAAGTTATCATTGCTAATAAATGATATATTTCTTTCTAACGAAACCATTGATTGCTAATGAAATCATATGCAATGTTTTAATCAGCAATTTAAGTGTAATTCTTTATAATTTAATTGCTGTTTGGTAATTTCGAATGGAAAATAAATTTATTTATGTTCAAAGAAGTGTTGTGTTAAGCTGACCTAACCCATTGGAGGTATGTTCTTAAGATTCAACGATCAGCTTTCTCAGATCATCAACTTAACGAAATGCAAATCTTTCAACTCAACTTGAATTTGAAGGTTCTAGAGGGCATGCTTTTCCTGAAACTTTTCTCAGAAGAGATTTTGACACATGTATGGTGCATCTCTAAGAAAGGAGATTCAGGGTTATCTCAATGGAGCGTGTGCCCCGTTCTTTGAAGGCAGATGTTGTGCTCAAAACTGGTGATGTGAGTACATGTACCATTGACGTAGGAATAGAGGACTGATTTAGTATGGAGCATTTTGTCTAATTGAAGGGCTTCGCATCCCATGATACACTCTAATATTAGGAATGAGAATTATCAGTTTGGTATGAATAATATATGCTGAAATTGTTTAGAACATAGTAAGTGAAAATTTATTTTGCATGCTTTCAAAGACGTCCGTTTCCTTTGTCAAGCAAAGTGCAAATTGCCGGTGTCTCGACTCTTAACCACTGAAAACAACGCACTTAGCCACGCTGTGTCGAGCCAGTAAAGACAACTGTTGCATGGAATCTGGTCAACGTGTCTTACTCTACGATCACTTTAATTCGTAACTTTACAGCATCTTACGATGAAAATATTATAAAGGGGATATGCTTTTGCATCGGCACAAGTGTTTTTTAGGTCACCTGAGACAAAGTCTCAATTGACCTATTGCGAACGCCTTTTGTCCGGCGTCCGTCCGTAAACAATTTACATATTCGACTTCTTCTCCAAAACCGTGAACCAATTTCAATGAAATGAGTCGGTGTGCTAAAATTTCTTCATTTTCCTTGTTTAGAATCAGAGGTGCTAGTTTCAAATACTTTTTAGTCTTAAATCTGTATGCTAGATATTGAATAAGGTGGTTTTATTGTTTTTTGTCACTTTGAATAATATTTCTGTTCGTGTTAAAAACAAAATCAACTCTCTGTATAAATATATCAGGTGACTGTTAAGGCCCATGGGCATCTTGTTTAATTCAAACTCTTATATCCATGTAGGGTAATGACTTCATGTGTGTGCAATGACAGATTGTCTAGGAAAAAAACACAAATTTCTCTTCACTGGTGGGAGGGGGGTGTCCAAAATGGCCCCTCCTTTGATTTCAGTTTGCTTTTGTTGAGGTGTAGACCTAAACCTTTTCACAACAAAAGCACCCATTAAAATTCAAATGTGTACTTAGTTCGTTTTTCGTAGAAGCATAAAACTGAAATTTTCAAAAAGCCGGAGTTTTTTCCCCCAAAAGACGAATATTGTCTAACAATGCACTGAAGGATCATTAATGATGTAACCAAAACTAGGGATCATGTACTACAGTATACAGATAAAAAAAAGCTTGCTTTGTTTAGTTATCAGATTTGTACAAACAAATCAACAGCCAGAAGCCATCTCAAGCAATGATTTTTTCCAGACAAAAAATGTGTTCATCTTAGAATAAAAGTATCTTATAACTTTTGCATGGACTAGGTCCTGAACTACCAGTGACAAAAATATCAATCCAAAATATGTGGTGGAACATATTCAAAGAAGGGATCAAATGGCTATATGGTCTATACATCAAAATTCATGACTATATATATATAGTCTAATCATCATGATTGATAACCGACAGAAAAGGAGAAAACAAGTGTTCCAGTTTGGATGGAATGAATATTTAATCAACAGAGAAGATGTTTGGAAAAGATTCGATGTTTGATTCCTTTTCAAGGTGACCAACACACAATCATTTTACTGCCCAATCAGTTGATGATACAATCCATCGGGATTTAGTAACTGTTCTGTCAATGTTAGCCTGTAGCCTGACCAGTCTTAGATATGAGGGCATACTGGTTTTAATACCAGATGCCTCTAACATTGGCAGGACATCTCTAAAGCCACGATCATCGACTATATTGTCGTCTTGCTCCAACCATATGAGCTTGTTTGTCCATGATGTTTTTTGTAATGCTTGCATCATTTTGGCTTCCAGAGAATGGTCCTACTGTGTCCAAAATGTAGCCATCAGGTAGAGCTCTGCTCATGAATTTAAGATAATTACGCTCCTTCTGGCCACCGTAAGACATTCTCTGAAGCTTATGGTCAGCACTTTTTTAAATATAAATATATAGGCAGTCACTTTGTCTCTAAAGAATGTTTCTGTGAATAAAGTATTATGTGAAAGTATATGTTCCCTACTCAAATGGTACAGACCATTCAATGCTTGTAGTTACAGAATGAAAGGTTTCTGAACTACCAGGCAGGGAAATGCCAAAAAGAGGGGAACACTTAATTAAAAGAGATATCAGTTTTCATCATAACCCAAAACAGTAAAATACTGTTTTGTGTAGTTTTGGTCTATACTGAAGAAGAAAGTATGAATAGGTTTTGAGAAACGGTTCTTTGAACAACCTGTCCAAGCTTTGCAGTCAGGGTCATCCAAGAGACAGAATTGAGAGTGAAGGATGATTGATTTTGTGATAAGATGTACAACACTTCTAAAAGGCCATCAGTTATTTCAGATGATCTTCATAATTGAGAATTCAAATACTCGAGGGTTCAGACAATAAGAAGAAATGAGAATACACGTGATGACGCAGAACACCACGATTTGTGTGTGAAAATTAATTGATGCCTGTCCGTTTATGCAGAATTGTGGATTAGCTTTCCTTCGATAAAATTTGGATGACTAATGGTATCGGACTCAAAATTAGACAAATTAGACAAATTAGACAAAGAAATCGCCAGCATTCCATCATCATCCAGCTTCCTGGGCAAAATTTAGATCTATTCGGAATGAAGTTATATCCTTAGTCCGGGAAAGTAAAGAAAAATATTGATCTAAACTTCAATCTTCTTTAATTGATAAAACCATAACCCCCGGAAAATGGTGGCGTATTGCAAAATCGGTTATGAATCTCAAAAACAAAAACGAAAATGACTCTCCATTGGTTATCAACGGCGAACTGAAAATCCACCACATAGATAAAGCGGAATCTTTGAACGATCATTTCACTTCGATTTCCGTAACTGAAAACAATGCTGACGATTTACCTCCCGACTGCACCCGACCCCGACATAACTTTACAACAATAGACATAACCGAACAGGACATTATGTAGACCAATATCTGTTACCCCTATATTTTTAGCAAGCTATTTGATTTTTTTAAGTATATGTTCAATTACCTCTCAAGATATAACATTATTTCTAAGAACCAGTCAGGCTTTTTACCTAAGGATATACGATGAAATTGTAAAACATTTAGACAAAGGCAAAGAGGACAGAATGATTTTCTGTGATATTAGCAAAGCCTTTGATAGAGTTTTGACGGTCTAATTTATAAACTAAAAAAAATATGGTATATGTAATATTATGTTAGAATGGTTCACATCATACCTTCATGATAGGCAACAGAGAGTGGTCATAGATGGGTATAAGTCTAATTGGAAAACATTACAGTCAGGGGTACCTCAAGGTTCAGTCCTTGGTACTTTTTTGTTTTTACTATATACTAATCATATTGGTGATGAATTGGCCTCAAACTTCAACCTGTTTGCTGATGATACCTCCTTATATGGTCTCATTGAGGGAGACAGGCAAGAATGTGCTAATATATTAAATGATGATCTATGGAAAATTTCAATCTGGGCTAGAAAATGGGGAATTATCTTTATTTTGACGAATCACCAATTATTAATGTTTCTTATCATAAACACCTAAGTTTGTTTTTCAACAGCAATGCTTATTGGTCTAACCACATAAACTATATATACGAAAAGGCTTATAAAAGAATTAATATACTTAGAATGTTGAAATACAAAATTGAAAGAAAATCACTTGAAACTATATATATCACATTTATACGTCCAATTCTGGAATATGCAAATATTATATGGGCAAACTGCACGCAGAATGAATGCAGTGTCCTGGAGTCTATCCAACTAGTAGCAGCACGTATTTTAACAGGGTTAAGACGTGGAACAAGTCATGCTATCTTATATAGAGAATCTGGTTTTATAACACTTAATAGAAGAAGACATTAATAATACATGTTAACTAGCTCTCCAGGTTTTACGACAAATAGTTAACTTTGATCTAGCCGGTTTGATCTTAATTGTTCAGTCTATTAAATGTTAATTTAGCCGGTTTGACACTGTTTTGTAAAGTGTATACAATTTTTGATTTAGTCAGTTTGACAGTGTGTTGTACTGCTTGTAGTAAAAGTTGTTATAGCTAGTTCGATACTGTTTTGCACAGATTATAGAAACATCTGATTTAGCCAGTTCGACACTGATTTCTACAGTTTATATTAAAACTTGATTTGGCCAGTTAAACACTCTTTTGTACCGTTTTTTAATGTTGATTGAACTAGTTTGACACTGGTTTGTACGGTATATTCAAGGTAAATTAAGCCAGTTTGGTGCTGGTTTGTACGGTATATTCAAGGTAAATTAAGGCAGTTTGGTGCTGGTTTGTACGGTATCTTCAAGGTAAATTAAGGCAGTTTGGTGCTAGTTTGTACGGTATATTCAAGGTAAATTAAGGCAGTTTGGTGCTGGTTTGTACGGTATATTCAAGGTAAATTAAGGCAGTTTGGTGCTGTTAACTTTACCAGTTTGACACTGTTTTGTACAGTATAGAAAACGTAGACTTTGCCAGTTTGACACTGTTTTGTACAGAATAGAAAACGTTGACTTTGCCAGTTTGACACTGTTTTGTACAGTATAGAAAACGTTGACTTTACCAGTTTGACACTGTTTTGTACAGTATATAAAACGTTGGCTTTACCAGTTTGACACTGTTTTGTACAGTATATAAAACGTTAGCTTTGCCAGTTTGACACTGTTTTGTACAGTATATAAAATGTTGACTTAGCCAGTTTGACACTGTTTTGTACAGTATATAAAACGTTGACTTTGCCAGTTTGACACTGTTTTGTACAGTATAAGAAACGTTGGCTTTACCAGTTGGACACTGTTTTGTACTGTAATTAAACGTTGACTTAGCCAGTTTGAAACTGTTTTGTACAGTATATAAAACGTTGCCTTAGCCAGTTTGACACTGTTTTGTACAGTAAAGAAAACGTCGACTTAGCCAGTTTGACACTGTTTTGTACAGTCTATAAAACGTTGACTTTGCCAGTTTGCCACTGTTTTGTACAGTATATAAAACGTTGCCTTAGCCAGTTTGACACTGTTTTGTAGGCTATTTGTTATTACTATGATATACTATTTGATATACCAATATTAGGCTATGTGATGTTACTATGGTATACGATTTGATATACCAATATTAGGCTATGTGTTATTACTATGGAATACTATTTGATATGCCTATATTAGGCTATGTGTTATTACTATGGAATACTATTTGATATACCTAGATTAGGCTATGTGTTATTACTGTGGTATACTATTTAAAATACCAATATTAGGCTATTTGTTATTACTATGATATACTATTTGATATACCAATATTAGTCTATGTGTTATTACTATGATATACTATTTGATATACCAATATTAGGCTATGTGATGTTACTATGGTATACTATTTGATATACCAATATTAGTCTATGTGTTATTACTATGATATACTATTTGATATACCAATATTAGGCTATGTGATGTTACTATGGTATACGATTTGATATACCTATATTAGGCTATGTGATGTTACTATGGTATACGATTTGATATACCTATATTAGGCTATGTGTTGTTACTATGGTATAGTATTTGATATACCTATATTAGGCTATGTGTTATTACTATGGAATACTATTTGATATACCTAGATTAGGCTATGTGTTATTACTGTGGTATACTATTTAAAATACCAATATTAGGCTATTTGTTATTACTATGATATACTATTTGATATACCAATATTAGGCTATGTGTTATTACTATGGAATACTATTTGATATACCTATATTATGCGATTTGTTATTACTATGGTATACTATTTGATATACCATTATTAGGCTATGTGTTATTACTATGGTATATTATTAGATATACCTATATTATGCGATTTGTTATTACTATGGTATACTATTTGATATACTAATATTAGGCTATGTGATGTTACTATGGTATACTATTTGTTATACCTATATTAGGCTATGTGTTATTACTATATTATACTATTTGATATCCCTATATTAGGCTATGTGTTATTACTATATTATGCTATTTGATATACCTATATTAGGCTATGTGTTGTTACTATGGTATTCTATTTGATATACCTATATTAGGCTATGTGTTGTTACTATGGTAAACTATTTGATATACCTATATTAGGCTATGTGTTGTTACTATGGTATTCTATTTGATATACCAATATTAGGCTATGTGTTATTACTATTATATACCATTATGACGCTATGTGTTATTACTATGATATACCATTATGACGCTATGTGTTATTACTATGGTATTCTATTTGATATACCATTATGACGCTCTGTGATGTTTCTATAGTATGCTTTTATGCCATGTAAATGCATTTGCATGTATTCACATATTTGTTTCTTGTTTTACATTTTTTCTGTTCACCACATAACTGTAATTAAGAAGAGTAAGTGATCCATTGTGTAAATGATCCTTAATTACCTCACCGTTTTCGTGGTACCACTGTATAGCAATGATCCTTAATTACCCCACCGTGTTCGTGGGACCACTGTATAGCAATGACCCTTAATTCCCTCACCGTTTTCGTAGTACCACTGTATAGCAATGATCCTTAATTACCGCACCGTTTTCGTGGTACCTCTGTATAGCAATGATCTTTAATTACCTCACCGTTTTCGCGGTACCACTGTATAGCAATGATCCTTAATTACCTCACCGTTTTCGTAGTACCACTGTATAGCGTAGTGCGTCGTCTGTCTTCCGACCGTCGTGTGTCGTCTATTGTCCGCCTTCCGACCGTCGTGTGTCGTCTATTGTCTGCCAACTTTTACATTAATCGGCAGCTCCTCCCCAACTATTGAACATACGTATATACTTTATTCAAATTCTGATGGCGGTATTCTTTGCCCGGTTTGATAAACTTTTCCACAAATATCTTGACAAATCCAATATTGATATCTGAATGGCGGGGTCCAAAGGGTCATTTTGATGATTTGATTAAATGCAAACAATTTGTGATGGTAACATTATTAGTCCATAGGGACTAATAATAATAACAGTGAACATTTGTAAGAAAACAGGGTCAAAAACGAGGGAACTAGCATTCTTTGGAACTTTCTTTTATATTTGCGAAGAAAAATTGAAATCCAAAATAGAAGCATCATTTCAACTAAACAAGGTAACCTATTAAAAAGTTTTGGTTCATTTTTATTATATAACTCTGATAAAGTAAAAAGTGAATATCGCTTTCTGTCACATTTACAATTGTCTATCCATAACCCGACAGTGGCGATGGTAAACAATTGTCAATAAGCCGGTGAATCAAGCTATCCCGTCATTTTGATTGGTTCAAATTCAGAATGTTGCTGTTTGGAGATTGGCAGTGTTTAACATGATGCTCCTCCTTTACCTGTACTCACTGTCTTCATTGTAGTGCCGTAACATGATGCTCCTCCTTTACCTGTACTCTCTGTCTTCATTGTAGTGCCGTAACATGGTGGTCCCCCTTTACCTGTACTCACTGTCTTCATTCTAGTGCCGTAACATGATGCTCCTCCTTTACCTGTACACACTGTCTTCATTGTAGTGCCGTAACATGATGCTCCTCCTTTACCTGTACTCTCTGTCTTCATTGTAGTGCCGTAACATGGTGGTCCCCCTTTACCTGTACTCACTGTCTTCATTCTAGTGCCGTAACATGATGCTCCTCCTTTACCTGTACTCTCTGTCTTCATTGTAGTGCCGTAACATGGTGCTACCCCTTTGCCTGTACTTACTGTCTTCATTGTAGTGCCGTAACATGGTGCTCCCCCTTTAACTGTACTCACTGTCTTCATTGTAGTGCCGTGACATGGTGCTCCTCCTTTACCTGTACTCACTGTCTTCATTCTAGTGCCGTAACATGATGCTCCTCCTTTACCTGTACTCTCTGTCTTCATTGTAGTGCCGTAACATGGTGCTCCTCCTTTACCTGTACTCACTGTCTTCATTCTAGTGCCGTAACATGATGCTCCTCCTTTACCTGTACTCTCTGTCTTCATTGTAGTGCCGTAACATGATGCTCCTCCTTTACCTGTACTCTCTGTCTTCATTGTAGTGCCGTAACATGGTGCTCCCCCTTTACCTGTACTCACTGTCTTCATTCTAGTGCCGTAACATGATGCTCCTCCTTTACCTGTACTCTCTGTCTTCATTGTAGTGCCGTAACATGGTGCTCCCCCTTTACCTGTACTTACTGTCTTCATTGTAGTGCCGTAACATGATGCTCCCCATTTACCTGTACTCACTGTCTTCATTGTAGTACCGTAACATGATGCTCCCCCTTTACCTGTAATCACTGTCTTCATTGTAGTGCCGTAACATTGTGCTCTTCCTTTACCTGTACTCACTGTCTACATTGTAGTGCCGTAAAATGATGCTCCTCCTTTACCTGTACTCACTGTCTTCATTCTAGTGCCGTAACATGATGCTCCTCCTTTACCTGTACACACTGTCTTCATTGTAGTGCCGTAACATGGTGCTACCCCTTTGCCTGTACTTACTGTCTTCATTGTAGTGCCGTAACATGATGCTCCCCATTTACCTGTACTCACTGTCTTCATTGTAGTGCCGTAACATGGTGCTCTTCCTTTACCTGTACTCACTGTCTACATTGTAGTGCCGTAAAATGATGCTCCCCCTTTACCTGTACTCACTGTCTTCATTGTAGTGCCGTAACGGATGGAACGGACTCTCAGCATTGATAGAAATCGATAACAATAACAAAACACAAAGATTTATTATGAAATGCATTTTTGGTATGGACCTGCTAACTAACCTAGCTGTCTGATGTTTGCTTATCAATCAGCAAACTGATCGACTCAATCTCATTCCTACTCGGCCTCAAGCATCATTTTCATAACAAAGATCACAAGATATTGTCATAACAAGAGGCCCAATGGACCTGAATCGCTCACCTGGTATTAATCTCACACTTGTAATCTTAAACGTGGACTAAAATACAGCTAGAGGCAGAATATCAGTGTTTGATTCACAAGAACCTATTAAAAGATTTAAACATATGACGACTGTGACTTTGAATGTCGAACAAGGACATTAGGTTGAACAGATTTTATAGTCTTTCAACCAAGCATGCTTTTGCCATATTATTACCCTGGACATTTTGGTTATACAGAACAAGTCATTTAAAGATTTTGACCACTGTGACCTTGAATATGGGCGAAGGTCATTCATTTTAACAAACTTTGTAGCCCTTCATTCCAGCCTGTTAATGGCCAAATATCATCACCCTTGGCATTTTGCTAATTGAGAAGTCGTTTAAAGTTTTTTTTAAAAACATATTTGACCCCTGTGACCTTGGATATATTTCAAAGTCATTCATTTGAACACACTTGGTAGCCCTCCATCCCTGCATGTTACTTGCCAAATATCATAACCATAGGCCTCTTAGTTATTCAGAAGAAGTTGTTTAAAGGTTTTAAACATATTTGACCCCTGTGACCTTGAAAATAAGTAAAGGTAATTTATTTTAACAAACTTGGTAGCCCTTGATCCAAGAATGCTACTGGCCAAATATCATAACCCTAGGCCTCTTAGTTATTGAGAAGAAGTTGTTTAAAGGTTTTAAACATATTTGACCCCTGTGACCTTAAATATTTGTCAAAGTCATTCATTTGAACATACTTGGTAGCCCTTTATCACAACATGCTACTGGCCAAATATCATTATCCTAGGACTTGTGGTTATTTAGAAGAAATTGTTTAAATGTTTAAAACATATTTCATCATTGTGACCTTGAATATTTGTCAAGGTCATTCATTTAAACAAACTTGGTAGACCTTCATCCAGCATGCTACTTGCCAAATATCACCATCATAGGCCTCTTGGTTATTCAGAAGAAGTTGTTTCAAGGTTTTAAACATATTTGACCCCTGTGACCTTGAATATCAGTCAAGGCCATTCGTTTGAACAAACTTGGTAGCCTTTCATCACATCATGCTACTGGCAAAATAGCATCATCCTAGGCCTTTTGGTTATTGAGAAGAAGTTGTTTAAAGGTTTTTAACATATTTGACCCCTTTGACCTTGAATATAAGTAAAGGTCATTCATTTGAACAAACTTTGTAGACCTTCATCCCAGCATGTGACTTGCCAAATATCATTATCCTAGGCCTCTTAGTATTTCAGAAGAAGTTGTTTAAAGTTTTTAACATATTTGACCCCTGTGACCTTGAAAATAGGTGAAGGTCATTTATTTGAACAAACTTTTTAGCCCTTCATCCCAGTTTGCTTCTGGCCAAATATCATCACACTAGGACTTGCGGTTATTAAGAAGAAGTTGTTTCGGGCCAGGTGAGCTAAAAATGACGTGACCGTCGGTTATCATGTTTATATAACTCTCATAAGTTACCTGTTTAGTTTTAAAAGAAAACCTCGCATCGTTTTTTTTCTTAATTGCACCATTAACTTACTCGATTACAGTATAAACGTATACGTAGCAGTCACTCGTTGGCTACGGCGTCTCTTTTTTTTATCAGTTTAGTACGGCAAACACTGAATGTTAACATAACTGTTCTGGTAAGATATAGTGAATGCTAAATTATATGGCTTGCTAAAGTACATACTGAATGTTGAATGAAACGGTTTGTTTCAGTAAATCCTGAACGTTCATTTAAACGGGTTGTTTTAGTGAATACTGAAAGTTGATTGAAGCAGTTTGTCACAGTTAATATTAAATGCTGATTTCAATGGTTTGTTAAAGTAAATACTGACTATTGATTTAAACAATTTGTTATAGCAAATATTGAACGTTGAGTTTGCCTATTTGACACAGAAAATATTCATTGTTGATTTGATGTTTGGTAACTTAAATCCTGAAATTTTAACCAACCGGTTTGTTACTGTAAATACTGAATGTTGATTCAGACGATTTGTTTAAGGGAATACTGAGAGTTGGCCTACCCGGGTCGATATAGTGATACGTGAATACTGATATAGCCAGAGCGATACAGTGATATGTGAATACTGATATAGCCAGAGCGATACAGTGTCACGTGAATACTGATATAGCCAAGGCGATACAGTGATACGTGAATACTGATATAGCCAGAGCGATACAGTGATACCTGAATACTGATATAGCCAGGGCGACACAGTGATACGTGAAGTGTTTGATAAAGCATAATAGTTAAAGTAGACTATTTTATGTTGAAAGTTGATTTTGCCTTTTTGATACAGAAAATATTGAATGTCGATTAACTACGTGGTACAATCCGGAGAGTCAATGTTGATGTAGCCATTCTGATACCATGACTATTGAATGTCGATTTACTACGTGATACAGTCCGTAGAGTGAATGCTGATTTAAACATTCTGATACCATGACCATTGAATGTCAATTTACAACGTGATACAGTCCGTAGAGTGAATGCTGATTTAAACATTCTGATACCATGACCATTGAATGTCANTGATTTAGCCATTCTGATACCATGACTATTGAATGTCGATTTACTACGTGATACAGCCCGGAGAGTAAATGTTGGTTTAGCCATTCTGATACCATGACTATTGAATGTCGATTTACTACGTGGTACAGTCCGTAGAGTGAATGCTGATGTAGCCATTCTGACACCATGACTATTGAATGTCGATTTACTACGTGAAACAGTCCGTAGAGTGAATGCTGATTTAACCATTCTGATACCATGACTATTGAATGTCGATTTACTACGTGATACAGTCCGTAGAGTGAACGCTGATTTAGCCATTCTGATACCATGATTATTGAATGTCGTTTTACTACGTGATAAAGTCCGGAGAGTCAATGTTGATTTAACCAGTCTGATACCATGACTATTGAATGTCGATTTACTACGTGGTACAGTCCGTAGAGTGAATGCTGATTTAGCCATTCTAATACCATGACTATTGAATGTCGATTTACTACTTGAAACAGTCCGTAGATTGAATGCTGATTAAGCCATTTTGATACCATGACTATTGAATGTCGATTTACTACCTGATACAGTCCGTAGCGTGAATGCTGATTAAGCCATTTTGATACCATGAATATTGAATGTCGATTTACTACCTGTTACAATCCGTAGAGAGAATGCTGATTTAGCCATTCTAATACCATGACTATTTAATGTCGATTTACTACTTGAAACAGTCCGTAGATTGAATGCTGATTAAGCCATTTTGATACCATGACTATTGGATGTCGATTTACTACCTGATACAGTCCGTAGAGTGAATGCTGCTTTAGCAATTCTGATACCATGATTATTGAATGTCGATTTACTACGTGATACAGTCCGTAGCGTGAATGTGGATTTAAACATTCTGATACCATT
>NW_018403494.1:5281-5551 GCF_002113885.1 Mizuhopecten yessoensis | reverse complement strand
GCCATTCTGATACCATGACCATTGAATGTCGATTTACTGCGTGATGCAGTTCGTAGAGTGAATGCTGATTTAGCAATTCTGATACCATGACTATTGAATGTCAAATTATTACGTGGTACAGTCCGTAGAGTGAATGCTGATTTAGCCATTCTGATACCATGACTATTGAATGTCGATTTACTACGTGATACAGTCCGTACAGTGAATGCTGATTTAGCCATTCTGATACCATGACTATCGAATGTCAAATTACTACGTGGTACAGTCCGA
>NW_018403494.1:1167-1232 GCF_002113885.1 Mizuhopecten yessoensis | reverse complement strand
ATTCTGATACCATGACTATTGAATGTCGATTTACTACGTGGTACAATCCGTAGAATGAATGCTGT
>NW_018403494.1:0-102 GCF_002113885.1 Mizuhopecten yessoensis | reverse complement strand
CCATTCTGATACTTTGACTATTGAATGTCGATTTACTACCTGATATAGTCCGTAGATTGAATTCTGATCTAGCCATTCTGATACCATGACCAGTGAATGTCT
>NW_018403493.1:13279-13814 GCF_002113885.1 Mizuhopecten yessoensis | reverse complement strand
GTTTACTTGTATTCAGAGAGTACCATGGTCGTTTACTTATATTCACAGAGTACCATGGTCGTTTACTTATATTCAGAGAGTACAATGGTCGTTTACTTGTATTCAGGGAGTACCATGGTCGTTTACTTATATTCAGAGAGCACCATGGACGTTTACTTGTATTCAGCGAGTACAGGGGTCATTTACTTGTATTCAGGGCGTACCATGGTCGTTTACTTTTATTCAGCGAGTACAGTGGTCATTTAATTGTATTCAGGGAGTACCCTGTTCGTTTACTTGTATTCAAGGATTACAATGGTCGTTTACTTATATTCAGAGAGTACCCTGGTCGTTTACTTGTATTCATGGAGTACCATGGTCGTTTGCTTGTATTCAGCGAGTACAGGGGTCATTTACTTGTATTCAGGGAGTACCCTGTTCGTTTACTTGTATTCAGCGAGTACCGTGGTCATTTACTTGTATTCAGCGAGTACAGTGGTCATTTACTTGTATTCAGGGAGTACCATGGTCGTTTACTTATATTCAGAGAGTACCG
>NW_018403493.1:4917-5563 GCF_002113885.1 Mizuhopecten yessoensis | reverse complement strand
GAGTACCATGGTCGTTTACTTGTATACAGGGAGTACCATGGTCGTATACTTGTATTCAGGAAGTACCAAGGTCGTTTACTTGTATTCAGCGAATACCGTGGTCATTTACTTGTATTCGGAGAGTACCATGGTCGTTTACTTGTATTAAGATAGTACCATGGTCGTTTACTTGTATTCAGGGAGTACCATGGTCGTTTACTTGTATTCAGGGAGTACCATGCTCGTTTACTTGTATTCAGAGAGTACCATGGTCGTTTACTTGTATTCAGAGAGTACCATGGTCGTTTACTTGTATTCAGAGAGTATATGTACAATGGTCGTTTACTTGTATTCAGAGATTACCATGGTCGTTTACTTGTATTCAGGGAGTACCATGGTCGTTTACTTGTATTCACAGAGTACCATGATCGNTATTCAGAGAGTACCATGCTCGTTTACTTGTATTCAGGGAGTACCATGGTCGTTTACTTGTATTCAGCGAGTACCGTGGTCGTTTACTTGTATTCAGAGAGTACCATGGTCGTTTACTTGTATTCAGAGAGTACCATGGGCGTTTACTTGTATTCAGAGAGTACCATGGTCGTTTACTTGTATTCAGGGAGTACCATGCTCGTTAACTTGTATTCAGGGAGTACCATGCTCGTTA
>NW_018403493.1:0-102 GCF_002113885.1 Mizuhopecten yessoensis | reverse complement strand
TATTCAGAGAGTACCATGGTCGTTTTCTTGTATTCAGCGAGTACCGTGGTCATTTACTTTAATTCAGGGAGTACCATGGTCGTTTACTTGTATTCAGAGAGT
>NW_018403492.1:16555-16644 GCF_002113885.1 Mizuhopecten yessoensis | reverse complement strand
TTCTGACACGGTTTAGAGGTTGGTAGTTACCTTGTATCTGGAGATTGTATTCTGACACGGTTTAGAGGTTGCTAGTTACTTTGTTTCTT
>NW_018403492.1:15214-15366 GCF_002113885.1 Mizuhopecten yessoensis | reverse complement strand
TAGAGGTTGGTAGTTACCTTATATCTGGAGAATGTATCCTGACACGGCTTAGAGGTTGGTGGTCACCTTGTACCTGCTGGGGAATGTATACTGACACGGCTTAGAGGTTGGTGGTCACCTTGTATCTGGAGAATGTATTTTGAAACGGTTTA
>NW_018403492.1:12712-13201 GCF_002113885.1 Mizuhopecten yessoensis | reverse complement strand
TATCTGGAGAATGTATTCTGACACGGTTAAGAGGTTGGTAGTTACTTTGTATCTGGGGAATATATCCTGACACGGTTTAGAGTAAGTAGTTACCTTGTATCTGGAGAATGTATTCTGACACGGTTTAGAGGTTGGTAGTTACCTTGTATCCTGACACGGTTTAGAGGTTGGTAGTTACCTTGTATCCTGACACGGTTTAGAGGTTGGTAGTTACCTTGTATCTGGAGTATGTATCTGACACGGTTTAGAGGTTGTCAGTTACCTTGTATCTGGAGAATGTATCCTGACACGGTTTAGAGGTTGGTAGTTACCTTATATCTGGAGAATATATTCTTACACGGTTTAGAGGTTGGTAGTTACCTTGTATCCTGATACAGTTTAGAGGTTGGTAGTTACCTTGTATCTGGGGAATGTATTCTGACACGGTTTAGAGGTTGGTAGTTACCTTATATCTGGAGAATGTATTTTGACACGGTTCGGAGATTGGTA
>NW_018403492.1:4969-5205 GCF_002113885.1 Mizuhopecten yessoensis | reverse complement strand
AGAGGTTGGTAGTTACCTTGTATCTGGAAAATGTATTCTGACACGTTTAATGGTTGGTAGTTACCTTGTATCTGGAGAATGATTATTCTGACACGGTTTAGAGGTTGGTAGTTACCTTGTATCTGGAGAATGTATTCTGACACGGTTTAGAGGTTGGTAGTTACCTTGTATCTGGAGAATGTATTCTGACANTTGGTTGGTAGTTACCTTATGTCTGGGGAATGTATTCTGACACC
>NW_018403492.1:0-102 GCF_002113885.1 Mizuhopecten yessoensis | reverse complement strand
TCTGACACGGTTTAGAGGTTGGTAGTTACCTTGTATCTGGAGATGAATATTCTGACTCGGTTTAGAGGTTGGTAGCTACCTTGTATCTGAAGAATGTATCCT
>NW_018403491.1:7248-7673 GCF_002113885.1 Mizuhopecten yessoensis | reverse complement strand
CAAGATGGCTGTCTGTCGGCCATTTTGATTTTGTGATCTGTCCCACAAACCGAAATGCATCACTATAATATATATATAGCTAGGGATCATAGGTNGTAACCTTCATGTGAAATTTGAGATTCTTCCAATTAGTTCTGGGAAATAGCACTAACAAACTTTCATTCTTAAATTCAAGCTGGCTTCCTGTCAGCCATCTTAGTTTGGTGATCAGTCAAAAAAAATCCACAATATATACATAGCTAGAGACCATTGGGAACCTTAATGCTGAATTGGAGAAATATCCAACCAATACTTTTTGAGAAATAGCACAAACAAAGATCAGCAGGTCACACAAGATTGTAAAGTCAGGAGATCAACAGGTCACACAAGATTGTAAAGTCACAGGATCAACAGGTCACACAAGATTATTAAGTCAGGAGATCAAA
>NW_018403491.1:4475-4608 GCF_002113885.1 Mizuhopecten yessoensis | reverse complement strand
GATCAACAGGTCACACAAGATTATAAAGTCAGGAGATCAACAGGTAACACAAGATTATACAGTCAGGAGAACAACAGGTCACACAAGATTGTAAAGTCAGGAGATCAACAGGTCACACAAAATTATAAAGTCA
>NW_018403491.1:4135-4416 GCF_002113885.1 Mizuhopecten yessoensis | reverse complement strand
AACAGGTCACACAAGATTGTAAAGTCAGGAGATCAACAGGTCACACAAGATTGTAAAGTCAGGAGATCAACAGGTCACACAAGATTGTAAAGTCAGGAGATAAACAGGTCACACAAGATTGTAAAGTCAGGAGATCAGCAGGTCACACAAGATTATACAGTCAGGAGATCAACAGGTCGCACAAGATTGTAAAGTCACAGGATCAACAGGTCACACAAGATTGTAAAATCAGGAGATCAACAGGTCACACAAGATTATACAGTCAGGAGATCAACAGGTCG
>NW_018403491.1:1988-2714 GCF_002113885.1 Mizuhopecten yessoensis | reverse complement strand
AGTTACTACCAGATGATAGGGGCGCCACAGCAACAGTTACTACCAGATGATAGCTGCGCCAAAGCAACAGTTTCTACCAGATGATAGGGGCGCCACAGCAACAGTTACTACCAAATGATAGGGGCGCCACAGCAACAGTTACTACCAGATTATAGGGGCGCCACAGCAACAGTTACTACCAGATGATACGGCACCACAGCAACAGTTACTACCAGATGATAGGGGCGCCACAGCAACAGTTACTACCAAATGAAAGGGGCGCCACAGCAACAGTTACTACCAGATTATAGGGGCTGTATAGCAACAGTTACTACCAGATGATAGGGGCACCATGGCAACAGTTACTACCAGATGATAGGGGCGACACAGCAAGTTACTACCAGATGATAGGGGCGCCATGGCAACAGTTACTACCAGATGATAGGGGCGACACAGCAAGTTACTACCAGATGATAGGGCCTCGATGACAACAGTTACTACCAGATTCTAGGGGCGCCATGGCAGCAGTTACTTACAGATGATAGGGGCGCCACGATAGCAGTTACTACCAGATGATAGGAGCGCCACGACAGCAGTTACTTCCAGATGATAGGGGCACCACAGCAAATTACTACCAGATGATAGGGGCGTCATGGCAACAGTTACTACCAGCAACAATTACTACCAGATGATAGGAGCGCCATGGTAACTGTTACACATCAACAGATACTACTACATGATAGGAGC
>NW_018403491.1:0-102 GCF_002113885.1 Mizuhopecten yessoensis | reverse complement strand
ACCAGATGATACGGCACCACAGCAACAGTTACTACCAGATGATAGCTGCGCCACAGAAACAGTTTCTACCAGATGATAGGGGCGCCACAGCAACAGTTACTA
>NW_018403490.1:4715-5557 GCF_002113885.1 Mizuhopecten yessoensis | reverse complement strand
GCGTCTCTGGGGGACGTTTGGTGTTGCGTCTCTGGGGGACGTTTGTTGTGGCGTCTCTGGGGTACGTTTGGTGTGGCGTCTCAGGGGTACGTTTGGTGTGGTGTCTCTGGGGTACGTTTGGTGTAGCGTCGCTGGGGGACGTTTTGTGTGGTGTCAATAGTACCCGTGTCTTTGTTTGTTATAGCAAAAGCTAGTTTAAGCATGACAGTGATTGGACCAATGGTTCTGGCATGACCTGTGTAGCGGCTGAAGGAGGGACTTTCTTGGGTTGTACCCAAATAAATGGACTCTCTATTTCCAAGAAAAAGTCTGACTGTGTGTTGCTACGTATTTTTTTCAAATATATTTTATTGTTTAAGATAGTGTAAAAGGCATGTGAGCATAACACGTTGTAAATACAAATTCCAATTTGTTTTCCATTCTTTCAGTTTCCATTTCCCGGATCGCCAATCGACGCATGGACCATGTAACAAGTCAGTGACACGTGTTGGATTGCCAACTGTGTATGGTTGTTCTGAAATAGATATTCAGAAAAAACTGAATACACGCACCACACATTACGTACAGGCTGTAAAAACACATGGTGTACACACTGTACAAACACACAATTTACAGGATGTTCACAACACACGAAATACACATAAACAAACAACACATATAATACATATAAAAACACCACACATAGCATACACATAAACATAAATGTACCTTACATGTAATACAGAAAACACAGAACACATATAATACACGTAAACATACATTACATATCATACACGTCAACACAGAACACATTTAATACATATAAATACTCGATACATATAATACACATCAGCATACAACAT
>NW_018403490.1:0-102 GCF_002113885.1 Mizuhopecten yessoensis | reverse complement strand
TCGACCAGTACCCATACACTTCAAAAGGATCAACCAGTACCCATATAATTTAACAAAATCAACCAGTACCCATACACTTTAACAAGATCAACCAGTACCCAT
>NW_018403489.1:4423-4494 GCF_002113885.1 Mizuhopecten yessoensis | reverse complement strand
AGGTAATTAGTTACCCTACAAACTGATGTACATACTTGCGGTGTTTGGGAGATAATAGTTACCCTACAAAC
>NW_018403489.1:0-102 GCF_002113885.1 Mizuhopecten yessoensis | reverse complement strand
GGAGGTAAAAGTTACCCTACAAAGTGATGTACATACTTGCGGTGTAGGGGAGATAATAGTTACCCTACAAAATGATGTACATACTTGCGGTGTTTGGGAGGT
>NW_018403488.1:257093-263568 GCF_002113885.1 Mizuhopecten yessoensis | reverse complement strand
CATACAGAGCAGCACCAATAAGGTCAGAGACACATCAGAATTATAAAATATTAAGTCATTGAGCCAGCATGAGGTCGGTTACTTATTCAATATTGGGCTAGCTCAATATAGGTTTGGCCCTATGTTGGGCTAGTTTTATATGAAAATATCAAAAACATCATTATGACTCTTATGCCGCCTTTTAACACCTATACTACAACATGTCAACCTCCAAGGTATTCACATGCATTCTCATTATTTTTTTGTTTTGAACGTGCCAGGGCACATTATTAGAGGTTGTTTGTGAAATTTGAATAACAAACTCGCCCAATATTGAATAAGTTACTAACTTAATGCTGGTAGTTAATGATGGTAACAGAAATACAACAGCTAGACCATTATAAATTACTTCAGAAATTAACTTCAGATTTCAAAATTAAGTTGAAAGAGTTACGTAAATTATTAAAGTACAGAAGTACATTGTAACAGATAGATAAACCAAGATAAGCTACTGGTTGGCCATGGTATATACATTAGATATGAAGACTCAATATGAGATTTGCCCCATTCATTGAAATAAGTACAATATATTTCAACTTATTGATTGATAATCAAAATGCTTCCAAAACAGACATGGCCTATACTTAAGTATTCTATTCCTGTACAACACGAAGTAAGTGTACCGGTATATATACAGTAACAATAACATGTACAGTTCATTTTTAATTATTGAATCATTATACTGTATTTGCGTTAGTCCAAAAAATGAAAAAAAAACAAACTTGGATACATAAAATTAGTTTCAAATGTTGAATGCATAGCAAAATATGAAAATACATAATTCATTTGTTAAATATATTGTTTCAATATGCTTGACCATACAGTGCATGTTGTGTTGTCATATTTTAAAATAAACAAGTCTCTTTGTTTTCTGATGACCAATAATTTGGAGTAAACATAAAATTAATGTAAATCAAGTTTTGATTTCTACATTTTGTAAATGTCTCTCCCTAGTGCCAGTATGTGACGTCTACAGGCCTAGGAGGTGTGGGAGTGTGGGCGCTTCACCTCGATGACTACAACAACAGGTGTGGGCAAGGTTCCTTCCCCCTGGTGACGGCAGTACGAAGCTGTCTCAAGGGAGGTCACTCCCTAAGATACCAACCACTGAACAACATAAATGACAATGATGTGCAAAATTTTGGATTTGTTTGAAAACTCCACTCTTTTCATTATATATATATAGGGGTCAAGATAAGAATCTCTCTGTTTTTGCAATACTCTTTTTTTTTTTTTTTTCATTTCAACAATTTTTTTATTGATCTGATATGCTTTGTGAATGTAGCATCAAGGACTATTTGTTAAAGGTTTTTTTTTTTTATATTCTCACCTTTACACAATGTTAATAGGAATGTATATGTATTTTATGTGATTTTGTTTATTCATGTTTCATACAGATTTTTAGGACAAAATTCAAGCACTTTTCAAACATTTAAATTTTCCAGCAATTTTTCAGGTCTAAGTTTTTCGAAAAAATATCTGTCTTCCTGTTGTTAAATTTTTCGTTTTCAGTGAATAAATACTGTTATTTACTGTAAGGTGGATAAATAGATACTGTTATTTTCTGTAAGCACAAAATTAAAACTAATCACAACAGATATTTGACAATCAATTAACTTTTTATAAAAAACGTATATCAACACAAAAACTTTGAAACATTCCTTCATATGGTCCGTTTGAACCATGGTATTTTATTATATTCAAATTATTCTGTATTCTGCATTGAAAAAAAAAAGTATCATTTTCTCTTTACATATTAATGGATATATGTCTCTACACCACGTCATCTCATACTAAATCAAGATCTTCAAACCATTGTACTTGGTGATTGTTGTTTTCAGTTCATTGACTAATGAACTACATATTTAAGAACCTCATTGTTTATCGTGTATAGATGTACTTTGGACATATTACAGTGCAATATAAGTTTTCTGTTTTGTATTGTATATACCAAGAGATAAAGTTGTACCTATTGCTTAAACATGTAGTCTTGTGGCCTATTTATATTGTAGTATTTTAACATAGATGTTCATATAAATTGTCTTAATTTACCACATTAGAAAGATTATATTTTTCAAACATGGCTTCAAATTTTCCATTCCAATCAGATGATTTTTTAAATGGTTCTCAGTTGAACAGCAGAGTCTTGTGGTTAATGGACCTATGGACACCAGAATATGGTTTTAATGGTTGTGAACATCAGAGTCGGGTGATTTATGGTTCTATGAACACCAGAGTCTTACAGTTAATGGATCTATGAACACCAGAGTCTGGTGATTAATGGTTCTATGAACACCAGAGTCTGGTGATTCATGGTTCTGTGAATTATATTACTTGAGGCTGACCTCGAGTTTGTTGTTGGTATAAATAAACAACACTGTACACAAATGTTTGTATGTCTGGACAGACTTTTTTAATAAAATCCTTTTGAATTAGTTCTAGGAGTTGTTGAACATCAACCATGTTGTAAGTAGACACCAGTCTTATATAGAGAAATAGAAAAATAGACAAAATGATTGAAACTCAAAATGACACATCAGGTATTTGAAAGAACTCACAAAAAAATGCAAATTTGTAGAAATTATATACAACAGAATGCAATGTATAAACAAATGTTGGATTTTATACAACAATTATAAAGATAACTTAATGCTAATTCAACGAGCCAACCTACCCTCCGGGTAGACAAAAATCAACCATTATATTTGTCATATTTAGAGAAAATCTACAAGTCATTAGAGGGAATCCAGGTTACTTTGTTAACATGAACACACTTCAGACAATACTGATTTGCTTCTCACATGGTCATGATCACATAGCTAACCTTTACACTGAAATGTTGTAAAGTCACAGTTGGAAAACTTGTGCCCAGTCCCTTTTGTATAATAGAAGCAAATAAAAATATTTTTAAATAAAAAAAACCTCAGTAAATCAAACTCCTTAAACAACTATTGACACCATTGATAGTATAGCAGATTACCAGATCTGAATATATTAACCAACTACGTACCCCTTATTTACATTGACACCCCTGTATGACCAAGAAGCAGAACTTTAAACTGTAATAATTATTTTTCATGCTACATTAGTTTACTACTGAAGAGAAAATGCCACTCTATTATAGAACAGGAGCTCGAGGGGGCCTAACTTTTCAAAATTTGTCGTAGGTAATCATATTCAGGAGTGATTTCTTCACCTTTAAAAAATAAATCTGACTTCATTATCACCAAGAGTTTTATAAGGGTGTGATAACTGTACCGTATATAAAATTAAATGTATACAGGAACAATATATGTTGATCAAACTGAAGTGTACCTGCACCATCCACTGAAGGTCATCAGTGTAGCTATGTTAGAATACTGTGATAATCAGTGTTGAACCAGACAACTTCGGTCTAGACTGAATAAACTTAAAATGGAATGATATTTATCAGCCACTGGAAGTGTACAGTGTTCTGTAACTTTGTGGCATTCATGTTTTTAATGAAGCCGTGGAATGCTCGGCCAGACCAACCTTTTATCTGTTAAAGATGTCCTGATAAATAAGTGCACTGTAATCAGATTACTGTGACCTTCACCACAAGGACAAGGTCGTATAAGTATCAAGATTTCAATAAAAGCTTGTCTGGGGCCAAATTAATGTAAACTGTCGTGTATAAATATTTTAAAGTGACGTTCTATCACTAAGGCCTAGAATAAAATATTGTTTGTCTCCCCTTTACCTACCTACCCACCATAATATCCCCTACCCAAAATATTTTATTGACATTTTCCAGAAAGATATCTTTTTATTTATTTTTATTACTGTTAATCTGTTTGAATTTCAAGTTACTACTTACGGTATAAATAAAAACAAAATTGAAAAATATAATAATTTCTCTACCTACCTACTCATGATTTTATGATGTGGGTCGGTAAAGGGGACACAAACAATAACTTAATGTAGGTCTAACAGAATTGGTAAAGTGTAATATTCTACAAAGTATTCTAACTTCTCTCACATAATCTGTTAATTAGGTACTGTAACTAACTAGAATTAAAATCAACATTAACATCTGTTTAATAGATTTGACAGTCAGTTATAAACTTAACATCTGAATATATAAATCAAACAATCATATTGCATAATATTCAAAAGCTTATCAAGAACATAAAGTTAAACCCAAACAACATAAACAAACTTATAAACAATGATCTATACAACCCGTATTACAGGAGTGAACGGTAAAGGGAGACAACTCATTTTACAGGTAATAAACCCCTGCTCAATTCTATGATTGATATAAGGTCCTTTAATTGGCGTTTCATTTAAATGAGGGTAATATATCAAAATAAAAAAATCTATATATCAGACAGAGTTTCAGAAAAAAAATCTCCAAATCATACAACCTGAGGCTCATAACACCATGATAATTGTGTACCAAGTTATTTTTATATAAATTGGAGGAGAATATTAGAGTCACAACTGCATAACAAATCTTTGTAATTTATTCCATTGAGCTTGGAGAAGCATTATTTTCTTAAAAATTGAATTGTCAAATATGTTACTAATAATTATTACTTAATGGAAAAGTTGATTGTGAACACTTGATTAAATCCTTTGTGTAGTCACAGTAAACAAACTATTTAGGCCTGTAGTCACAGTAAACAAACTATTTAGGCCTGTAATCACAGGAAACAAACTATTTAGGCCTGTAATCACAGGAAACAAACTATTTAGGCCTGCAATAAGTTTAAACCCTTAAGCATGGGGCTAATATTAGCTAACCAACTCGCATTAAATACCAGGATGAACAATAAAGGCTATGCAGATTTGTTTTAGTGACAACATAAACATTCAGTGGTCAATAATATGTACACTCAAGGATTTTTTTTACATGATTATTAAATTGAAAAAATAAGCATGGTCCTTCCTCGCCTTATCATGTACTATCCCTACAACCTTGACAAGTTTTTACAAAGTAGCTGCAAAATGTAAAACTACTCAATTTATCTTTCTAATCATGTTCTTCGGATTGGTAAGTATGAATAGTAGAGAAATCATGTATCACAACCAGTAAGTATTTATGTGTGACGTTTCTGTGACTAGTACGATACGCCACAAATAAACACTTCCTCGTTATGATACATAACCTTTCTACTATACTATAATCATTATAACTACTTTTCTTAAACAATACTTTTTCTGCCATCAATCCACATCTAATGGATTGCTTATTTGAGAAATCTTTATCCTTATTGTCTCCATAAAGTCACGGCTATAATTGTGACCACACAAAAATAATAATAATTGGATGATTCAATTGGCAATAGACAAAATAACAGCTGACCAAATAACTATCATATAAGTAGGTTTACATTTTAAACAATTTATTAAAGACTAGATGAAAAAAACCCATAACTGTTGAGGAAGACAAAAAAGGAATAATTCATTCACCCCTTTAGACACATTTGAACTCTTCCAATTCAAAGGTAGGAATAGTTCATTATGAAAGTTCAGGGATGATTGAGTTAATCTAGGTTTCCACACTCAGTAAGGTGAAGCATCCTAAGTCAACCTCTATCTCCTTGAAGGGCACCAGTCTATTACACAATGACTTCATAGTATGCCTGTACTCATTTATACAGCAGGGTGATTTGAAGCAATCTGAGTATAGTATTTTGTTGAAGGACACAACAGTAGCTACTGCTACCAGCATTTAAAACAGGAAGTAAAAATCACAATTTTAAATACATACATTGTAGCAATCAAAACAACCCACAAAAATTGAGAAAATAAACTTTTAAGAAAAAAATAAGCAGCACCATATGAAGGGATAATCTACATCCCCCAAATTATAACTAAACTAATGGCATTTTGCCAGCACATGAAATACGTAGACAAAAACTATCTTTTCCCGCATAATACTAAGAGTAGACACGCTTACTACACATGTCATGTTATACAACTGGTATCCAAAACAAGTCGCCAGTGTGACTACATTTATGTGAAAGGGTCAGATATAGTAAATGCTAATTCTGTACAAAAAGTGACAAGTTATTACCAACTTAAAATAAATGCTTTACATTGCTGAAATGTTTATCATTCCGGTTATCCTCAGACATTCTTGAGTATTCAGATTTGATGGATGAGATATTGGGAAAAACAAGAGGCCCATGGGCCTTAACGGTCACCTGAGTCCTACAGTATTTATTTTTGTTGTTGAAATATGTACCAATTTGAGTAAAAAATAGTTAAGTATAATGTTAACTTAACTTTGTCAGGACGCTGAGCTGATCATTCCTAGACCGATTTTCAGTGAGATCGGCCTATTAGAACTTGTTTTTAAGTTTGAAATAGGTATTTACAAAATAGCGGCCATGGCAGCCAAATTGTATTTCTGATTGACCCGAAAAATAACAACACTTTGTCAGGACCATGATTCGATCATTCCTAC
>NW_018403488.1:234640-254694 GCF_002113885.1 Mizuhopecten yessoensis | reverse complement strand
GTGGCGGCCATATTGGATTTCTGATCGACCCGAAAAATAACAACACTTTGTCAGGACTATGAGGCGATCATTCCTACTAACTTTCAGTTCAATCGGTCCAGCAGAACTTGACTTTAAGTTTGAAATGTAAAATGTTAACGGACGATGGACGACGGACGACGGACGACGGACGACGACGGACGAAAACGGATAGCAATAGGTCACTTGAGCTAAAGCTCAGGTGACCTAAAAACCCACCAATAACTAATATTAAATCAGTATTAACAAATAAACATCAGCTGTCTCAGTATACCACTGATATTAATAAAACAATGTCGTCCGACGTAATGTATCAAAACAGAGACACCTACCCAAAATTTTGGCACGGAAAATGTATACAACAATTTTATTTCTTAAAAAAAAAAAAAAATCTTGTCAAGAAACAAAATAAGTAATGGACCTAGTAAAATACTTTACAAGCTTCAAACTCTGGTCCTGAAGAAACTTCAACAACAAAGTTGTGGTATAACCTTGTACATATGGGCTCAATGACACAACAGAAAATAGTGTGTATACGTTCAAGTCATCTGTAGTTACACTAGCTATTTACCATATAGCATTCAACATTTTTTTTAAATTTTGAATTAAAATAAAAACTTAATTCTTTTCCAATTGCACGATTCAGATGACATAGCAACATTGTTTGTGATTTCCAAAGTAATTTTGTCCTACATTCTTACTTTGTTTTGTTCCCAAGAATGGAACGTTTTTCTCGCGAGACAAGTAATCCTCTTATCATAAATTATGAATTTATGAACCTACAGATTTATAGACAGGCTATACTACAATGTCCACAAATGTCTACAGGTATTGGCTGCTTTCGTGTATCTAGTTGAAACGGTACAGATAGCACAGAAATAAATCTCTTGGATTGAAAGTGTGCCAATGTAAGAAACAAAATAAACAGTTTCTAAGTTTTCTGTTAAACTCAAACACCGACAGGTCTGCAAGGGCCCCGCCATGTGCCTGACTGACCCCCATCCCCCGTCTATTTTTACTAACAGTAACCTTGACCATATCACCATGTCAAATTAATAAAAAAAGATTAGACATTTGAATTCTGAGTTAAAGACTGTATCCCCAATCGTCTATTTCTAGTACCAGTGACCTTGACCTTGACCTCAGATCATTTTAAACACCTATTGCCTGTCTACATTTCACAGTGTATCACAATGTCAAATTTCAGAGTCGTTTGGTTTCTGAGATAATCTCCGGAAACGGCAACGAAAAATAGCAACAAAGTAATAATTCTATAAATTCTATTTGCTTGTTTCTTCCATGTACATTTACTAAATAAATATAAGTAACATGACCTTGTTTTATATATATAAACCAAACTTTGTGATATTCAGATTTTTAGTTTTGCAAGGCACAACTAGATCCCTTGATATGCATCTGTGAAACTTTTTCAAGGGTCAGCTTTAGTTCCAATGTCAGCCTGTTGTTTTCTTTTAGGTTCAACCATTTGAAATGGTTAAACTGGATACACAGTGTAAGACAATTAAGGAAAGATAATCACAAATGCAGTGTCCATTTTGACACATACTTAATACATGTACTTACGAAGTTCAACATCCAAATTTTAATACACGCATACCAAAAATAATTACATATAGTTAGATTGCACATGTTCATAAATAAATCAACATGGCTGACAACATCACAATATAACTGCATTGTCCCAGGGCTCTCGGTAGTCTCGGATTACTGCAATTCAAGTTTCGCTAATTTTTCCTCTATGTGAAAGACAATTTCATCATGCCAGTAAATATAAGTACATATTTTACTGTACCTAGTATATCAACTTTATAAGGCAAAAGTAAAAACTGGGGCAACATTTAATGTAGAAGTGAAGGGTGAATATTTTCCTGTGCAAGGTCTTCTTGTATAAAATGTAAATTTCCCGAGTATCATGTTAATTCTATGAGGAAGTGTCCTTTATCATGTTTAAATACATGTCTGACAAAACTTGACTATCAAGACTACTCAAACATATATATTGCCTGAAAAAGTGCTTTTTCCTTGAGGATTGATTTTGAAGCTACAATGTATTATAATCCTATTTTATTTTATTTTTTTATTGATAACTGTTTTCAATTCCAGAAGTAACTTTTGAAATGTCTTTAGGACTTCTGAATACACAAAAAGAAAGCAGACATAATGCAGGCCAAAGGTACTATACTCCCTGAAGCAATACTAAACCAGCGATGCTGTCAAAGGAGATGATATTTTTGTATTCAGTGTATCTGTTAACAAATTATATTGAAGTACAAAAATGACTTGAGTATTATTTTTCTCAAACTCACAAAAAAAAAAGTAAATGATTTTTTTATCAATTCTGTCTTCGAATTGTGACAAAGTATTATGCCTGTATAAGAACATCGGTGGTACCCACTTAGGAGTAAAGTAGGATTGTTTTTAGGTAGTAGTACGGTAGTACCCACTTACAAGTAAAGTAGGATGGTTTTTAGGTAGTAGTACGGTAGTACCCACTTACGAGTAAAGGACGATTGTTTTTAGGTAGTAGTATGGTAGTACCCACTTACAAGTTAAGTACGATTGTTTTTAGGTAGTAGTACGGTAGTACCCACTTAGGAGTAAAGTAGGATTGTTTTTAGGTAGTAGTATGGTAGTACCCAATTACAAGTTAAGTAGGATTATTTTCAGGCAGTAGTACGGTAGTACCCAATTACAAGTTAAGTACGATTGTTTTTCAGGTAGTAGTATGATAGTACCCACTTACGAGTAAAGTAGGATTGTTTTTAGGTAGTAGTATGGTAGTACCCACTTACGAGTAAAGTAGGATTGTTTTTAGGTAGTAGTATGGTAGTACCCACTTACGAGTAAAGTAGGATTGTTTTTAGGTAGTAGTACGGTAGTACCCAATTACAAGTAAAGTACGATTGTTTTTAGGTAGTAGTACGGTAGTACCCACTTAAAAGTAAAGTACGATTGTTTTTAGGTAGTAGTATGGTAGTACCCACTTACGAGTTAAGTACGATTGTTTTTTAGGTAGTAGTACGGTAGTACCCACTTACGAGTTAAGTACTATTTTTTTTCAGGCATTAGTATGGTAGCACCCTGTTGTCAAGGTAAACTGCTGTCACTGTAGCGCAATGACAAAATAGCACCTACAAAAACAGCCAATCAATAGTCTAGATTTTATCATGTGATGTACTTAATGATAATGAGATTATGTATGGAGATGTCTGGTCCTAGAAATATAGTATTATAATGTGTGGAGATGTATGATGATTGTTGACACATAATATTATGATGTGTCAAGATGTCAAATGATTGGTCCATGAAAAACAAGAGGCCCAAGGGCCTTATCGGTCACCTGAGTTATATCATAGGTACTGGTAGCTTTATTTTATTGTTTAGATGTGATGTGGAAATCAGCACGTAAACTACGTGAAATACAATACTTGTCATGTCAACAAAGGATTTTTTTTTTTTTTAATTGGTAAATTTTCCCTTTGGGGCCCCAAGGAATCCCAATTTTACAATGTAATACCCTCATCCACCAAAGATGATTCTGACCAAGTTTGAATAATTTTCTACAGAAAATTGTCAAAATATACACAAAAGTGTTATATCCCTATTTAACCTGGCCCCAGGGGTTGGGGTAGGAATCCCAATTTTACAATTGTGTAGCCTCATCTACAAAGGATGATTCTGGCCAAGTTTGAAAAAATTCCATCTGCTGGTTCTTGAGAAGAAGTTGAAAATGTAAAAAGTTTACGCACGACGGACGACGACGGACAGAAAGCGATCAGAATAGGTCACTTGAGCAAAGCTCAGGTGACCAAATGATATTATGGGTGTAGATGTCAAATGATTGGTCCGTGAAAAATGATATTACGATGTGTGTAGATGCCAAATGATTGGTCGATGAAAAATAATTTTATAATGCATGGAGATATACGATGATTGGTCCATGAAAAATGATATTATAATGCATGAATTTATACGATGATTGGTCCATGAAAAATGATATTATGATGCATGAATTTATACGATGATTGGTCCATGAAAAATGATATAATAATGTATGAATTTATATGATGATTCGTCCATGAAAAGTCATTATAATGTGTAGAGATGTCAAATGATTTGTCCATGAAAGAAAGTCTGTTCAAACAAACATCAGCAGAATTTGAGTGTATGGACTTTGGCCATAACTGAGATTTACAGGATCATAACAGATGTATGACCTTTTGGATGACTTTGTCATTCAAATCATGCATGTCCATGACCGAGGGATGATGTAGTCCAAAAAGGTATCCTGAAACATACAAAATAATGCAGGACTCAGTTAGCACTAAACATTTCTGTTAACTTTTATAATGTTTGGTAATAAAACACACTTCATATATATTATATATAACAGCAAATGTTTCATATGTTAGAGCAACTATTCCTCAAAATTAACCCAAACAACCGTGTCCCTGTATAACCTTTTGTGATTACGCTAGGTGTTGATCCTGGTGTACCACTCCCTACTATAGAGACACATGAACACACGGTTACCTATATACTTACTGTACTGACGGGACAGTTGATCCTGGTGTACCACTCCATCCTATAGAGACACATGAACACACTGTTACCTATATACTTACTCTATTGATGGGACAGTTAATCCTGGTGTACCACTCCATCCTATAGAGACACATGAACACACTGTTACCTATATACTTACTGTATTGACGGGACAGTTGATCCTGGTGTACCACTCCATACTATATAGACACATGAACACACTGTTACCTATAAACTTACTCTATTGATGGGACAGTTGATCCTGGTGTACCACTCCATCCTATAGAGACACATGAACACACTGTTACCTATAAACTTACTGTATTGATGGGACAGTTGATCCTGGTGTACCACTCCATCCTATAGAGACACATGAACACACTGTTACCTATAAACTTACTGTATTGATGGGACAGTTGATCCTGGTGTACCACTCCATCCTATAGAGACACATGAACACACTGTTACCTATAAACTTACTGTATTGATGGGACAGTTGATCCTGGTGTACCACTCCATCCTATAGAGACACATGAACACACTGTTACCTATAAACTTACTGTATTGATGGGACAGTTGATCCTGGTGTACCACTCCATCCTATAGAGACACATGAACACACTGTTACCTATAAACTTACTGTATTGATGGGACAGTTGATCCTGGTGTACCACTCCATCCTATAGAGACACATGAACACACTGTTACCTATAAACTTACTGTATTGATGGGACAGTTGATCCTGGTGTACCACTCCATCCTATAGAGACACATGAACACACTGTTACCTATAAACTTACTGTATTGATGGGACAGTTGATCCTGGTGTACCACTCCATCCTATAGAGACACATGAACACACTGTTACCTATAAACTTACTGTACTGATGGGACAGTTGATCCTGGTGTACCACTCCATACTATAGAGACACATGAACACACTGTTACCTATAAACTTACTCTATTGATGGGACAGTTGATCCTGGTGTACCACTCCATCCTATAGAGACACATGAACACACTGTTACCTATATACTTACTGTATTGACGGGACAGTTGATCCTGGCGTACCACTCCATACTATAGAGACACATTAGCAGACCATTTCCTATAAACAGGGCCACCCACAGAAATACATTCCAGCTGCGAGAGACTCCTTTGTCCGTCACAAAGATGAAAGTAACTGAAAAATAATAACACATTATCATTGAATGATTCATTGTTGAAATAGCCAAAATAAGAACTCGAAAGTTTAAACAAATTTACTTGATCTCTCTTCAAATTCTTTCTTTCAAATTTATGTAATAATTTTGAAATACCTTGTTGATCTTATCAACTTATTAACTTGATACTGAATAAAACAAGAGGCCCAAGGGCCTTAGCGGTCACCTGAGTTATATCATAGGTACTGGTAGCTTTATTTTATTGTTTAGATGTCCAGTGGAAATCAGCATTTAAACTAAGTGAAATACAATACTTGTCATGTCATCAATGGATAAGAATTTGAAAATATTGATAAATGTTCCCTTTGGGGCCCCACCCTAGCCCCTGGGGATGGGGCAGGAATACCAATTTTACAAAGTAATACTCTCATTCACCAAAGATGATTCTGACTATGTTTGAGTAATTTTCTGCTGAAAATGGATAAAATATATACCAAAAAGTGTTATTTCCCTATATAAACTATAGTAAACTTTACCCCCTCCCTAAGGGAGAACGGATAGCTCGGGGGTCCTGAAATTTACAATTTAAGTAAAGCCCCTGATGATCTTTCTTTCCACGTAGAGAAAATCACTGTAGTACCTCTGAGTCTGGAGAAGAAGATTTTTGAAATATTGATTAATTTTCCCTTTGGGGCCCCGCCCTGGCCCCAGGGGTCGGGGTAGGAATCTCAATTTTACAATTTGAAACCATCTACCTCCAAGGATAATTCTCACCAAGTAAAAATAATTTCCTACAGAAAGTTGTCAAAATATACCCAAAAGTGTTATTTCCCTATATAAACTATAGTAAACTTTACCCCCTCCCCAAGGGAGAACGGATAGCTCGGGGGTCCTGAAATTTACAATTTAAGTAAAGCCCCTGATGATCTTTCTTTCCACGTAGAGAAAATCACTGTAGTACCTCTGAGTCTGGAGAAGAAGATTTTTGAAATATTGATTAATTTTCCCTTTGGGGCCCCGCCCTGGCCCCAGGGGTCGGGGTAGGAATCTCAATTTTACAATTTGAAACCATCTACCTCCAAGGATAATTCTCACCAAGTAAAAATAATTTCCTACAGAAAGTTGTCAAAATATACCCAAAAGTGTTATTTCCCTATATAAACTATAGTAAACTTTACCCCCTCCCCAAGGGAGAACGGATAGCTCGGGGGTCCTGAAATTTACAATTTAAGTAAAGCCCCTGATGATCTTTCTTTCCACGTAGAGAAAATCACTGTAGTACCTCTGAGTCTGGAGAAGAAGATTTTTGAAATATTGATTAATTTTCCCTTTGGGGCCCCGCCCTGGCCCCAGGGGTTGGGGTAGGAATCCCAATTTTACAATTTTGAAGCCTCATCTACCAAGGATGATTCTGACCAAGTTTGAAAAAAATCCATCCACTGGTTCTTGAGAAGAAGTTGAAAATGTAAAAGTTTACGCACGACGCACGACGGACGACGGACGACGACGGACGAAAAGCGATTAGAATAGGTCACTTGAGCAAAGCTCAGGTGACCTAAAAAAACGAAAATCTATTGATCAGGTTTATGACCTTGGACTTTGACCATGTGAACTCAAAGGCGATTCCAGGTATTCCTGTATCATATTCCATACACAACCAGTTTATGTATTTTGAGTAATAATTATAACTTTGTAGGAAGTCAAATCTATGTGCTTAAATGAAAGCATAACGAACAAAATAAAGATAAACATTGTTGGTGTACACTTACAGCCGGCCCCCATAAACATGACAAACAGGACTGGGTAGAAAAAGCTGAAGCAGACAGTGAGAATGTACTCGTGTACCACGGCTGAGATCAGGAAGACCAGGGCCATCGCACCAGCACGGTTCCGTGGACCCAGCAACTAGGAATTATCAAAAGACAATAACTGATTAAAAGTTGAAGGTTAATCTGAAAAACCCTGATGTTTTAAGAAAAGAGAGATGATATCCTACTTAATACTGTTTCATTTACCAGTACAACAATAAATGTTAAACAAAATTGTAATCGGACACTTTCATAGGTCCACTGATTTCCATCATTTAAATTACTAATTTGTAGCAAGGAATTATCACCACAGACTAACTTTTCCTCCTTTCTCCTCTCTAAAAATCATTCTGACAGTAAATGTAAGTACATAGTTTACTTTACCTAATGATTCGATTGTGATGGGTAAAATTGACATTGTAAATGGAAGAATGTTTTACTGACTTGAGTAACAAGGCGATGTATTGCAAGGCAATCCATAGTCCCCCACCAGTTATGTTTTCTAAATTTAACAAACAGTGCACTTACAGTGTATGTAAGGATGTAACTACTGTTCAAAGCATAGGTCACAGTGACCTTATTCTTGCACTCTGCACTCCGCCATCCCAAGATGTTCTAATACACCAAATCCGGTTACTCCAGGAGAAATAGTATAGAAAATATGTCCTGGACAAACTTTAAAAAAAGTTAAGGTCAAAGGTCAAAGCATAGGTCATAGTGACCTACTTCTTGCACTTGCCATCCCAAGATGTCCTTGTATACCAAATCTAGTTACTTTAGGTGAAATAGTATAGAAGATATGCCCCAGACAGACTTCTTTGACGTACGGACAGAGTGCAACCTTATAGTCCTCTGGGAACCGGTGGGTGACTAAAAATTTAACTGTGAAGGATAATTAGTGAAGGGTCAAGTTAACATATGGTAAATATGGATGTTTGTTAGTGTTATACGTCCTATTGACAGTTATGGTCATTTAAGTTTGGTTTGTTAGTGTTTTACGTCCTATTAACAGCTATGGTCATTTAAGTTAGGCTTGTTTGTGTTGTATGTCCTATCGACAGCTATGGTCATTTAAGTTAGGCTTGTTTGTGTTTTCCGTCCTATTGACAGCTATGGTGATTTAAGTTAGGTTTGTTAGTGTTTTACGTCCTATTTACAGCTATGGTCATTTAAGTTAGGCTTGTTTGTGTTTCACGTCCTATTGACAGCTATGGTCATTCAAGTTTGGTTTGTTTGTGTTGTACATCCTATTGACAGCTATGGTCATTTTAGTTAGGTTTGTTTGTGTTATATGTCCTATTGACAGCTATGGTACTGTAAGTTAGGTTTGTTTGTGTTTTACGTCCTATTGACAGCTCTGGTCATTTAAGTTTGGTTTGGTTGTGTTGTACATCCTATTGACAGCTATGATCATTTAAGTTTGGTTTGTTAGTGTTGTATGTCCTATTGACAGCTATGGGCATTTAAGTTTGGTTTGTTAGTGTTGTACTTCCTATTAACAGCTATGGTGATTTAAGTTAGGTTTGTTAGTGTTTTACGTCCTATTTACAGCTATGGTAATGTAAGTTTGGTTTGTTTGTGTTGTACATCCTATTGACAGCTATGGTCATTTAGGTTTGGTTTGTTAGTGTTGTACTTCCTATTAACAGCTATGGTATTTTAAGTTAGGTTTGTTTGTGTTATATGTCCTATTGACAGCTATGTTGTGTTGTATGTCCTATTGACAGCTATGTTGTGTTGTATGTCCTATTGACAGCTATGTTGTGTTGTATGTCCTATTTACAGCTATGGTAATGTAAGTTTGGTTTGTTTGTGTTGTACATCCTATTGACAGCTATGGTCATTTAGGTTTGGTTTGTTAGTGTTGCACGTCCTATTAACAGCTATGGGGATTTAGGTTTGGTTTGTTAGTGTTGTACTTCCTATTAACAGCTATGGTCATTTAAGTTTGGTTTTTTAGTGTTGTATGTCCTATTGACAGCTATGGTACTGTAAGTTAGGTTTGTTTGTGTTATATGTCCTATTGACAGCTATGGTCATTTAAGTTAGGCTTGTTTGTGTTTTACGTCCTATTGACAGCTATGGTCATTTAAGTTTGGTTTGTTAGTGTTGTACGTCCTATTAACAGCTATGGTCATTTAAGTTTGGTTTGTTTGTGTTGTATGTCCTATTGACAGCTATGGTCATTTAAGTTTGGTTTGTTAGTGTTGTACGTCCTATTGACAGCTATGGTCATTTAAGTTAGGTTTGTTTGTGTTGTACGTCCTATTGACAGCTATGGTCATTTAAGTTAGGTTTGTTTGTGTTTTACGTCCTATTGACAGCTATGGTCATTTAAGTTAGGTTTGTTAGTGTTTTACGTCCTATTGACAGATATGGTCATTTAAGTTTGGTTTGTTAGTGTTGTACGTCCTATTAACAGCTATGGTCATTTAAGTTAGGTTTGTTAGTGTTGTACATCCTATTAACAGCTATGGTGATTTAAGTTAGGTTTGTTTGTGTTGTATGTCCTATTGACAGCTATGGTCATTTAAGTTTGGTTTGTTTGTGTTGTATGTCCTATTGACAGCTATGGTCATTTAAGTTAGGTTTGTTTGTGTTGTACGTCCTATTGACAGCTATGGTCATTTAAGTTAGGTTTGTTTGTGTTGTACGTCCTATTGACAGCTATGGTCATTTAAGTTAGGTTTGTTTGTGTTGTACGTCCTATTGACAGCTATGGTCATTTAAGTTAGGTTTGTTTGTGTTGTACGTCCTATTGACAGCTATGGTCATTTAAGTTAGGTTTGTTTGTGTTGTACGTCCTATTGACAGCTATGGTCATTTAAGTTAGGTTTGTTTGTGTTGTACGTCCTATTGACAGCTATGGTCATTTAAGTTAGGTTTGTTTGTGTTGTACGTCCTATTGACAGCTATGGTCATTTAAGTTAGGTTTGTTTGTGTTGTACGTCCTATTGACAGCTATGGTCATTTAAGTTAGGTTTGTTTGTGTTGTACGTCCTATTGACAGCTATGGTCATTTAAGTTAGGTTTGTTTGTGTTGTACGTCCTATTGACAGCTATGGTCATTTAAGTTAGGTTTGTTTGTGTTGTACGTCCTATTGACAGCTATGGTCATTTAAGTTAGGTTTGTTTGTGTTGTACGTCCTATTGACAGCTATGGTCATTTAAGTTAGGTTTGTTTGTGTTGTACGTCCTATTGACAGCTATGGTCATTTAAGTTAGGTTTGTTTGTGTTGTACGTCCTATTGACAGCTATGGTCATTTAAGTTAGGTTTGTTTGTGTTGTACGTCCTATTGACAGCTATGGTCATTTAAGTTAGGTTTGTTTGTGTTGTACGTCCTATTGACAGCTATGGTCATTTAAGTTAGGTTTGTTTGTGTTGTACGTCCTATTGACAGCTATGGTCATTTAAGTTAGGTTTGTTTGTGTTGTACGTCCTATTGACAGCTATGGTCATTTAAGTTAGGTTTGTTTGTGTTGTACGTCCTATTGACAGCTATGGTCATTTAAGTTAGGTTTGTTTGTGTTGTACGTCCTATTGACAGCTATGGTCATTTAAGTTAGGTTTGTTTGTGTTGTACGTCCTATTGACAGCTATGGTCATTTAAGTTAGGTTTGTTTGTGTTGTACGTCCTATTGACAGCTATGGTCATTTAAGTTAGGTTTGTTTGTGTTGTACGTCCTATTGACAGCTATGGTCATTTAAGTTAGGTTTGTTTGTGTTGTACGTCCTATTGACAGCTATGGTCATTTAAGTTAGGTTTGTTTGTGTTGTACGTCCTATTGACAGCTATGGTCATTTAAGTTAGGTTTGTTTGTGTTGTACGTCCTATTGACAGCTATGGTCATTTAAGTTAGGTTTGTTTGTGTTGTACGTCCTATTGACAGCTATGGTCATTTAAGTTAGGTTTGTTTGTGTTGTACGTCCTATTGACAGCTATGGTCATTTAAGTTAGGTTTGTTTGTGTTGTACGTCCTATTGACAGCTATGGTCATTTAAGTTAGGTTTGTTTGTGTTGTACGTCCTATTGACAGCTATGGTCATTTAAGTTAGGTTTGTTTGTGTTGTACGTCCTATTGACAGCTATGGTCATTTAAGTTAGGTTTGTTTGTGTTGTACGTCCTATTGACAGCTATGGTCATTTAAGTTAGGTTTGTTTGTGTTGTACGTCCTATTGACAGCTATGGTCATTTAAGTTAGGTTTGTTTGTGTTGTACGTCCTATTGACAGCTATGGTCATTTAAGTTAGGTTTGTTTGTGTTGTACGTCCTATTGACAGCTATGGTCATTTAAGTTAGGTTTGTTTGTGTTGTACGTCCTATTGACAGCTATGGTCATTTAAGTTAGGTTTGTTTGTGTTGTACGTCCTATTGACAGCTATGGTCATTTAAGTTAGGTTTGTTTGTGTTGTACGTCCTATTGACAGCTATGGTCATTTAAGTTAGGTTTGTTTGTGTTGTATGTCCTATTGACAGCTATGGTCATTTAAGTTAGGTTTGTTTGTGTTGTACGTCCTATTAACAGCTATGGTGATTTAAGTTTGGTTTGTTAGTGTTGTACATCCTATTGACAGCTATGGTCATTTAAGTTAGGTTTGTTTGTGTTGTACGTCCTATTAACAGCTATGGTCATTTAAGTTTGGTTTGTTTGTGTGTTATGTCCTATTGACAGCTATGGTCATTTAAGGACGTGCAAGGTTTTGGTGGTAAAGGAAATAGGAAAGATCCCAGATAAAAACCACCGACCTAATTGGCCTTTACCTGGGGACTACCCCATGTAGGTCTCGAACCGCGGCCCAGTGGTGGAGGGTTAGTTGTAGCAGAATGTCAGATGCCTTAACCACTTGGCCACATGCCGGGTAAATATGGATTTACTAGTGAAGGTGGAATATTTCAGGGTGACAGGTAAACTGATCTTGTAACAGTCCAACAGTAAACAATGCCAAGGAGATAAGTAAACAATGTAAATGTTACCCTGTGGAAGACCTTATATATATAGGTATACAGTAAACAATGTGAATGTTACTCTGTGGAAGTCCTTATATATATAGGTATACAGTAAACAATGTAAATGTTACCCTGTGGAAGTCCTTATATATGTAGGTATACGGTAAACAGTGTAAATGTTACCCTGTGGAAGTCCTTATATATAGGTATACAGTAAACAATGTAAATGTTACCCTGTGGAAGTCCTTATATATAGGTATACAGTAAACAATGTAAATGTTACCCTGTGGAAGTCCTTAAAGATGTAGGTATACAGTAAACAGTGTAAATGTTACCCTGTGAAAGTCCTTATAGATGTAGGTATACAGTAAACAGTGTAAATGTTACCCTGTGGATGTCCTTATATATATAGGTATACAGTAAACAGTGTAAATGTTACCCTGTGGAAGTCCTTATAGATGTAGGTATACAGCCAGTCATGTACAACAATGTTCCAAGTTCTGTAGTAGTTGGCAAACGTTGTTGAGTTCCACCAATCCTAGAAGTGAAAAAAACATATCATAAAGTAACACCACTGCATATGCATGTGTACAGTATGACTGACTAGAGATCTTATCAGGCAATATACATGTCACAGAGGTCTTTTGTTTTCTCCAATGCCTCTGCCAGAGTCGAACCCGGGACCTCTGGGTTACTAGTCTTACACTCTACATAATGAGCTAAAAAGAAATTCTCTCTAGCTGAATCAGTAGGCAACGGCTAGTATTTTACCAGGGTGACATGCATGCATACTTGGTTACTTTGTACTAATTTTGACTTACAAGTGAAGTTAAAGATGATCTCAATAAAGTGCACTTATACCACTTCTATTGGTGACGATGGTACCATATCCTTGAATTCATCAAATAATCTCAACTATTTAAAATTTACAGACCCGGCAAAATTTCACTTCCTGTGCCGTCAAATTTGATGTGAAGCATGTTTGAATAAGTTTTAATACATTATCAATATTTTTCAAAGATCCATGATACTATCAATTTGTTAAGTGGTTTGATGTTGATCCATTAAAGTCATTACGTACGCCATATTTTTCCTACCTTATAGAACATCCGGTCTCCAAACCTGAGCATCTCAGCAAATGCATTGAGCCAAGAATGCAAGATGGCAAAGAATGCTGTGATGAAAAGTAGTAAGTATAATGATGTGAGCTGATGTAACACTCAGGATAATTTATAGTACTTTAGAGATTCACAGGCATATTTATACACATTTGAAACAGCAAGAGTGTAGCAGACAACTGAAATGAATATTGTTAATTGTCATTTCATAATTTTCATGATAGGTATAGAGAAAGACTTAGGTGTCACATGACTTACCAATAAATAGCACTAGAGTGCCTGGCAGCATACATCCAAATACAGACAGGAGGAGGGCCTTAGGGGTCACATGGTCTTTGTTGAAGTTGTTGAAGACAGGAACACAGAATCTCTCAAAGATGTAGTAAGTGTACAGGAGGCAAGCAAGCACCTGGGCGAAGTTTGTTACCACGTAATTCCAACGTATTGTCTTCGTCCTACATTATACAACAGAGATAAGACAATTCCTTACATTTATAAATTGTTGTTGGATACTACTTTGAGCTGTTTAAATCATATATTATACAAACTATAACATCCCAGAACAGGCTTACTAGCATTTATCACAAACATGTATTTTCTGATTGGCTCATTAGAAGCCTGACATCAGAAATTTTTAATCAAATCTATATCAATTTCAATACATCTTATTATCCAAGGCATTTCATTTTGAGATTGACTTTTCCTTTTATCATTTATAATGATACAAAATGTAATAGTCTTATTTTAAAGTTAAAAGTATATCAAATTCCTCTGTAATTATTGATTACTTAGTTACCTGGGATAGGAATCTCTGTATACTAGTGTTTGGAGCGAACAGGAAGTCAAGGTATTTTGAGAAATCTGGACAGAGGTTGGTTTACTTAGTTACCTGGGATAGAAATCTCTGTATGCTAGTGCTTGAAGCGAACAGGAAGTCAAGGTATTTAGAGAAATCTGGACAGAGGTTGGATTACTTAGTTACCTGGGATAGGAATCTCTGTAAACTAGTGTTGGAGCGAACAGGAAGTCGGGGTATTTAGAGAAATCTGGACAGAGGTTGGTTTACTTAGTTACCTGGGAAGGGAATCTCTATCTACTAGTGTTGGAGCGAACAGGAAGTCGAGGTATTTAGAGAAATCTGGACAGAGGTTGGTTTACTTGGTTACCTGGTATAGGAATCTCTGTACATAAGTGTTGGAGCGAACAGGAAGTAGAGATATTTAGAGAAATCTGGACAGAGGTTGGTTTACTTAATTACCTGGGATAGGAATCTCTGTATGCTAGTGTTTGAAGCGAACAGGAAGTCGAGGTATTTAGAGAAATCTGGACAGAGGTTGGTTTACTTAGTTACCTGGGATAGGAATCTCTGTATACTAATGTTTGGAGCAAACAGGAAGTAGAGGTATTTAGAGAAATCTGGACAGAGGTTGGTTTACTTAGTTACCTGGGATAGGAATCTCTGTCTACTAGTGTTTGGCACGAACAGGAAGTAGAGATATTTAGAGAAATCTGGAGAGAGGTTGGTTTACTTAGTTACCTGGGATAGGAATCTCTGTCTACTAGTGTTTGGCGCGAACAGGAAGTCAAGGTATTTAGAGAAATCTGGACAGAGGTTGTATTACTTAGTTACCTGGGATAGGAATCTCTGTATACTAGTGTTGGAGCAAACAGGAAGTAGAGGTATTTAGAGAAATCTGGACAGAGGTTGGTTTTCTTGTCAACATCGCCATCATCTGTAAAGTTAAGTTTATATTGTTAAGTGACATCATTAAAGCATGTAAACTTTATTTATTTTACAACAATTATGAAACTTATGTAAATCACTCTTGTTGGCCCGGATGTTTGTTTGCGAAAGGTCTTAATGTGGGAGGAAACCAGAGTACCCGGAGAAAACCCATGGTGTCGGACAGGTGACCCCAAACCTTTTCACGTCCGATCTGGGAATCGAAATTGGGTCGCCTTGGTGAAAGGCAAGTGCGCTATCCACTGCCCCACTCGACCACCCAAGCATGACCCTTTGTACAAGTGAATAAGTCCATTGTGTTCATCGTTTTGATATGTGTATCTGTACAGTAGAAATGTGTTAACAGTAACATCAAATAAAGATTGTATCTTATTACATACGTATTCAACAATTGATCTTTATATATAATCTATATTCTACAAAGAATTGCTCATCATTATGATGTATACATGTTTAATAAAGTACTTCCAAGAAAGTTTGACTGGCCTACACTGGCTCAATGGATGACAGAATAATGACATCTCATTATCACAAAATATAATTGTGCATAAATATTTCAAGGTTTGCAGATGTGCTTTGTACAGAAAGAGTAACTCTTAACAGGAATCAGTTCCAGTCACAAATTGCCAAGTTTGGGTTCCATCTAACAAGATAACAAAGACTTTGAAACTCACCTTTTTTATTACTTGCTAGTACTTTTGGAATGTTTTCCCTCACAAAAGCATGGACCTTCATAATCAATCGCACCTGAAACAGAATGGTTACCTCAATATGAAAACTGGCTTATTACTTCCCACACCATCCTCGATACTCCAGGGGTTACACTCACTTTTCCTCTCTGCACCCCTGGGATATTGTCCCCCTAGAGTATCGAGGATGTGACTCCGCGCAGACTAACCCTTCAATGTATGCAGAATAAGTTTTCAAATAAGTTTTCAATTCCTAGGCATTCAGAGTATCATAATACATGTATATTATATACTGGCTTATAATGAACCAAACACATTGTCTAGGCATTCATAGTATCATAATACATGTATATCATATGTTGGCTCACAATAGTCCACACACATTGCCCAGATCTTCATGTTACCAGAATGTATCTGAGGCTGGATTACAATGGTAAGCATTTACTGAGCATGCCTTCAATGAACCTGTTCACAGAACAGACCTGACCACTTACCTGTTCCGTAGTGATGATAACTGCTGACGCTGGAGGAATTTGGTGCTCCATGATGTAATGATTAGGTAACACTATGAACGCTATCTGGTACAGCACAAATAGGCCAAGGGCAAACATGTCTGTCTTATCTACAAATATACAGGTACTACTGGTACAGACAGACAGATACGCGGATAGACACTGGACCAACATGTCTGTCTGATCTACAAATACACAGGTAATACTGGTACAGACAGACAGATACACGGACAGACACTGGGCAAACATGTCTGTCTTACCTACAAATATACAGGTACTACTGGTACAGACAGACAGATACACGGACAGACACTGGGCAAACATGTCTGTCTTACCTACAAATATACAGGTACTACTGGTACAGACAGACAGATACACAGACAGACACTGGACCAACATGTCTGTATTATCTACAAATATACAGGTACTACTGGTACAGACAGACAGATACACGGACAGACACTGGGCAAACATGTCTGTCTTACCTACAAATATACAGGTACTACTGGTACAGACAGACAGATACACGGACAGACACTGGGCAAACATGTCTGTCTTACCTACAAATATACAGGTACTACTGGTACAGACAGACAGATACACAGACAGACACTGGGCCAACATGTCTGTCTTATCTACAAATATACAGGTAATACTGGTACAGACAGACAGATACACAGACAGACACTGGACCAACATGTCTGTCTTATCTACAAATATACAGGTACTACTGGTACAGACACACACATACATGGATAGACACTGGGCCAACATGTCTGTCTCATCTACAAATATACAGGTAATACTGGTACAGACAGACAGACACACAAACAGACACTGGGCAAGCATGTCTGTCTTAAATACACAAATATACAGGTAATACTTGTACAGACAGATGGACTGACAAGACAGGGAACAAACATGTCTGTCTTATCTACGAATATACAGGTACTACTGGTTCAGACAGACAGACACACGGACAGACACTGGACCAACATGTCTGAGTCTTAAATACACAAATATACAGGTAATACTGGTACAGACTGATGGACTGACAAGACAGGGAACCAACATGTCTGTCTCATCTACAAATATACAGGTACTACTGGTACAGACAGACAGACACACGGACAGACACTGGGCCAACATGTCTGTCTTAAATACACAAATATACAGGTAGTACTGGTACAGACAGACAGATGGACTGACAAGACAGGGAACCAACATGTCTGTCTAATCTACAAACATACAGGTACTACTGGTACAGACAGACAGATGCACGGACAGACACTGGGCCAACATGTCTGTCTTAAATACACAAATATACAGGTAGTACTGGTACAGACAGACAGATGGACTAACAAGACAGGGAACCAACATGTCTGTCTAATCTACACATATAAATATACATGTAATATTGGTAAAGATGGATGCAGGGATGAACAGATTGATAAGAAAGAGAACCCACTGGTCTGTCTTATCTACAATTACAAGATACAGACATTTCAAATTTGTTTATATACATATATATATGTACATTGACATGTAATATGGAGTTGATCTATACTTACTGACAGGGCCGGGAGTTCTGTTTGCTACCCAGTAGTAAAACGTTGGATAGACTATGACCAGTGTGCTGAGTGTCATACAGACCCACAGTTGATCTATACTTACTGACAAGGCCAGGCGTTCTGTTTGCTACCCAGCAGTAAAACGTTAGATAGACTATGACCAGTGTGCTGAGTGTCATACAGACCCACAGTAGATCTATACTTACTGACAGGGCCAGGCGTCCTGTTTGCTACCCAGTAGTAAAACGTTGGATAGACTATGACCAGTGTGCTGAGTCATATAGACCCACAGTTGATCTATACTTACTGACAGGGCCAGGCGTCCTGTTTGCTACCCAGTAGTAAAACGTTGGATAGACTATGACCAGTGTGCTGAGTGATATAGACCCACAGTTGATCTATACTTACTGACAGGGCCAGGCGTCCTGTTTGCTACCCAGTAGTAAAACGTTGGATAGACTATGACCAGTGTGCTGAGTGTCATACAGACCCACATTTGATCTATACTTACTGACAGGGCCAGGCGCCCTGTTTGCTACCCAGTAGTAAAACGTTGGATAGACTATGACCAGTGTGCTGAGTGTCATACAGACCCACATTTGATCTATACTTACTGACAGGGCCAGGCGCCCTGTTTGCTACCCAGTAGTAAAACGTTGGATAGACTATGACCAGTGTGCTGAGTGTCATACAGACCCACATTTGATCTATACTTACTGACAGGGCCAGGCGTCCTGTTTGCTACCCAGTAGTAAAACGTTGGATAGACTATGACCAGTGTGCTGAGTCATATAGACCCACAGTTGATCTATACTTACTGACAGGGCCAGGCGTCCTGTTTGCTACCCAGTAGTAAAACGTTGGATAGACTATGACCAGTGTGCTGAGTGTCATACAGACCCACATTTGATCTATACTTACTGACAGGGCCAGGCGTCCTGTTTGCTACCCAGTAGTAAAACGTTGGATAGACTATGACCAGTGTGCTGAGTGTCATACAGACCCACATTTGATCTATACTTACTGACAGGGCCAGGCGTCCTGTTTGCTACCCAGTAGTAAAACGTTGGATAGACTATGACCAGTGTGCTGAGTCATATAGACCCACAGTTGATCTATACTTACTGACAGGGCCAGGCGTCCTGTTTGCTACCCAGTAGTAAAACGTTGGATAGACTATGACCAGTGTGCTGAGTGTCATACAGACCCACATTTGATCTATACTTACTGACAGGGCCAGGCGTCCTGTTTACTACCCAGTAGTAAAACGTTGGATAGACTATGACCAGTGTGCTGAGTGTCATACAGACCCACATTTGATCTATACTTACTGACAGGGTTAGAAGTCCTGTTTGCTACCCAGCAGTAAAACGTTGGATAGACTATGACCAGTGTGCTGAGTGTCATACAGACCCACATTTGATCTATACTTACAGACAGGGTAAGAAGTCCTGTTTGCTACCCAGTAGTAAAACATTGGATAGACTATGACCAGTGTGCTGAGAGTCATACAGACCCACAGTTGATCTATACTTACAGACAGGGTTAGGAGTCCTGTTTGCTACCCAGGAGTAAAACGTTGGATAGTCTATGACAAGTGTGCTGAGAATCATACAGACCCACAGTAGATCTATACTTACTGTCAGGGTTAGAAGTCCTGTTTGCTACCCAGTAGTAAAACATTGGATAGACAATGACCAGTGTGCTGTGAGTCATACAGACCCACATTTGATCTATACTTACTGACAGGGTTAGAAGTCCTGTTTGCTACCCAGTAATAAAACGTTGGATAGACTATGACCAGTGTGCTGAGTCATATAGACCCACAGTTGATCTATACTTACTGACAGGGCCAGGCGTCCTGTTTGCTACCCAGTAGTAAAACGTTGGATAGACTATGACCAGTGTGCTGAG